>NW_023458613.1:177367-239360 GCF_013731165.1 Rhagoletis pomonella | reverse complement strand
ACTGTTTGTGGATGTGTGAATGGGCAATAGGGAGTGATGACAGGAGATACTGGATCGTCACATTTAATTATTCGACCAGATGTGGCCACTTTTTATGTGAAGCCACTACCTGGAGCAAAGTTGAGGACTGTAACTGGTGCGCGCACCCAAGTGATAGGAAAAGTGCCATGCGAGCTAATAATCGGAGGTGTGGCCTCGTACACCAAGTATATAGTGGCAGACATTGTGGATGAAGTCATCATCGGCGTGGACTTCCTACTTGGCCAAGGCGTGAAGATTGACCTCCAGGGAATGATTCTGACATATTGCGACAGGAAAGTGCCACTTAGTGTTGGTTACGACAACCAGTACTGCAGCAGAAGGTTGGTCTTAGAAGAAGTGCCGAAGATTCCACCAGCAGCGGAAGGGTTAGTTGGACAGAGGTTGGCAGTGATGGAGACAGAGTTGTTCCAACAGGAGAAGGAAGCGGTTCAACACTACAGGAAAATTATACCTGGTCCGCCAACCCAGAGAAAAAGAGGAAGACGGCGCAAGGAAGTAGTCATGGCAAGATAGGCAGTTTTTCCGGCAGAAAGAGAGCCACTGAACCACAAGGGTGATACGCCGGTGAGCGCGCTTCGAAGTATCCAGGAAAAGGTCGTGGTCGGCAGAGGATGCACAGGCATGCATTAAAGCCTGACGCCTGGGATGAGGTTATACATATTCGGTCAGTGAAGTTGGCGTCGGCGGAAGGGCTGAAACACTGGGCAAGAGGATCTAGGTTTAGAAACATGGGCTAAACGAAGTGTAGTTCGAGGATCGAAGCCTGGTAGTCATGCCCAGAGGAAGTGGCGTAAATCTGGCGAAAAGGGTGCCCATGAGAAGAGACATGGCCTGGCCACCACCAGTGGCCGGCAGAACACGGCCATGTGGGATGGTGCACTAACGGAGATAAACCGGAAGAAATGTCCAGTAACGCATTGAGCTGGTTAAAATTCACAATTGATGACATTCCAGAATAAAATGTCCCACTAGTCACAATGGAATGGCTCATATGTATATAGTATGTTATTGTATTAATATTAGTACTATATACAAATAGTATATGCATATACACTGCAGGTCACTTGATTAGAGCCTCAGTATTGATTGATTTGTTTTTGTTCGTTTAAAGGTAATTAAATTTTATAAAAATAAAGCATATTCTCTAACAAAAACAAAATGAATTTTATAAACCCTGCAAATTTACATCAAATGGGCCCGTTCACTTTTAGTATAACAAAATGCAGGTTTCAAGTGGCTGCAAAATACCGTTAATATAATATACATTGATATATATCATAACCTCGTTATATATAGATAACAAATGTAGGAAATTTCACCTTAAGTTTTCTTCCTTCCGTAAGTAAAACGAACGATTAAATTTCAACCTTTTACTAAGGTCTTAAACAGTAGATACTTAAATTATGGATTAATATTAACAATTTTAATTGCGCTCAGTGGCGTCTGCTTTCGTTCGCCGTCCGACGCGGAGTGACCGTTCGGTCCTCGTTTTTCAAATTCATCATTGTCGTTGGTCGCGTTTCGTTAAGTGTTCGTTCGGTTTAGGTATTGCGTCCAAATGTCATCTGTCAGTCACCCTACCTCCAGCACCACATTCGGCCATCCTGCTTTCATTCGCCCTCGAATGATTGAGTCCACGTCTTCATATATTCAGCTACCGTCGAAGTCTTCCCGGCCCTTCATTATCACCCACTTTTTCGACCTCGTATCTCCCATGGTTAAGTTTCTTCACAATCCTATACGGTCCTAAAAATTTCGCTTTAAGCTTCAAACCACTACCAAACTGCGTTCTCTTTATTGCTACCAAATCATTTACTTTGTAGTTTGTTTCCCCCCGACGACGTAAATTATATGACCTGCCATTCTTTTCCTGAATTTTTAAAATATTTTCTTTAGCCAGTTTTCGTATTGTTTCGCGATCTTCGTTTAAGTCATTAACAGCTTCATCCTGCAATATGTCTTTCAGCTCCGGCACATTGGCCGTACGCATGTCAAAATCTTGAAAGGAGACTGTTTTGTACTTCGTGGCGGTGAGTTGTTTATAAATTGTTGTACTTTTTCTACATGCTTGTACCAATTGGTGGGAGTTTCTGTACATAATTTTGACAACTTAGGTATAACAATTTTATGTATTCTCTCCACTTGCCCATTAACTCTTGGGACTCCTGTCGTTATTAACAGATGCTGGATATTCTCAGCCTGGCAATATTCTCGAAACAAGTTCGACGTGAAAGCTGCCCCCCTATCAGAAATAACGCGCTTAGGGCTACCAAATATAGCTAGGTAGGGTATAACCATTCAAATTTACTGAAAGCATCCACCACTACCAAAATATAATTGTACAACTTACTGGTCGTTTCCAGTGGACCAACATGGTCTATGTGGTACGTTCCTAATGGCTCGTCCTCTTTATCTATAGTATTGAGGAGTCCCTCTCTCTTCCCTGACTTGGCTTCATTAACAATGCACTCAATACAGCTTCGGACAACCTATCCAACTTTACTATTGATTTGCGGAATATAATACGTCTTTTCTAAGAGATCTTGGGTTTTCTTTATCGAGAAATGCCCTTGTCTGTGCGCCAACTTAATGATTTCGTCTTCCATAGCCTTTGGTACCACAATCAATTTCTTTACCGGTTTTTTTAATAGAATGTCATATTTAATGTAAAAGTCTTCATACTCGTCTTATTCTAGTATTTTACGTATCGCTTTTGTTCATTCCTCACTGAGTTGCGCTTGCTTAAGCCGACACTTTAAAGAGTCCTCTAGCAGTAAGCAATATACCCTACTCAACGCGTCAACGTGTACCATCCTAGATCCGCTCTATGCTCAGTCTCATAGTTAAAATCCTGGAGATTGTTTCGCCCATCTCGCAATTTTCGGCGGTACATCGCTCCTCTTAAGAGTCATTGTAAATGCGTTACAATCTGTCACAATTTTAAACTTTATGCCTAACACGTATAACCTCCATTTCTTCAAAGCTTCTATTATTGCTAATACTTCCAATTCATATGCTGGATAGTTTTCTTCATCAGGTTTTGTTTTCCGGCTCATGTATGGTACCGGATGTAAATGCTGGTCATCTGGGGTTTTCTGGAGTAATATTGCCCCTTACCCGTATTTACTGGCGTCCGTGTGAACTTCGGTAGTTGCGTTTTGGGAAAATAATCGCAACACAGGCGCTCTTTGTAATTGAGCCTTCAATGCTGGAATGCTGCAACTTGCTCTTCGCCTAACTTGAACGCTACGTCTTTTCTCAAAAGGTCTGACAAAGGTCTAGCTATCGAGGCATAGTCCGATACAAAACGTCGAAAATAGGATGTTAAACCCAAGAACCTTTGTAAACCTTTCCTATCTGACGATAAGGGGAAATTTCGCACAGCAGCTGTCTTTTCTTGCGATATTTTGATGGTAACATTCTCGATAATGTACCCAAGAAACTCAACTTTGCGCTTTAGGAATTTACACTTTTTCCACTTTATTTTTAGACCGTATGACGCACTAGCTGCTAACACCTCTTTTAGTATTTCAACCCCCTCTGTCTCGTCTATTGAAGGGATAATCAAATCGTCCATGTAAGTAATTACTGTTCCTTTTTGGATTAGTGACCGAAATACAGCATCCACATAACGACAAAAGAAAGCCGGTGAATTTGAAATACCGAACGGAACAACAGAAAATTCATATTGGTCATTGCTGGTCACGAAAGCGGTAAATTTCTTAGATTTTGGATCTACTGGCACATGAAAGAATCCGTTCGATAAATTTAAAGTAGTAAAAACACGCCCCCCTTGGAGCCTATCTAACACATCGTCCATTAAGACCATCGGAAAGCTGTCTCTTATAATCTCTCTGTTCAGTTGCCTATAGTCGCAACATAATCGCCTACTTCCGTTTTTTTAGGAACCACTACGACCGGTGAAGCATAGTTGGAAGTGCTCGGTTCTATTATTCCCTCGTTTAACCAATCTTCGATTTGTTTATCGACAAAACGACTATCTTCGAGCGGCAGACGTCTTGGTCGTTGATACACAGGTACTTCATCAGACAACACAATTTCCATTTTAATGGGCGTTACACAATTTCCTGCCGGTTTGTATTCGTTAACCAAACTTTCCGTCTCCCTAGCCAACCCCTTGCCTAAATGCTCCAAACTCAGTGTCAGCTTATCGCTCCTTTCAGTCAGATTCATAAGATCAAACTCCTTGATCTACTCTTCTTCCGCACCTATCTTCATCTCTGTTTCTTCGCTCTTAGTATCTTCAGTACCATGCTATGATTCAACCACAACTGATTGACAGTCTTTACCTCATTACTCATTACTCATTCCTTTTCTTAAACACAACTTCGTCTTCCGTCAAAATAATGTCCACGTCTTTTAAATAGCCTTGCCTATCATACCCGCGAACTGAATATCCTGCTCTCTGACTACATGAAATGTTACATTTAGCGATAACTCATCTACATGTAATCAAACGACGTATAATATATAACCCCAAATCATTTTATGATTTCGTAAACTCCAAGCGAAATGTACGTGGGTTTCCTTCCGCCATGAAGTAGCAAAATACCGTCTCTGGTGATAATCAAACAATTTCTAACATGTTCGCTCAGTTTTTTAAATCCAATTATTCCACTAACTCCCAAGCATACTTTGACTATCCTTTTAAACTAAGTCCAATTAACTCAATACATAACCCTATAATATCTCCCGATGATGTTTTAGTTTACCTGAAGTCCTTAAAGCAGTCTTTTAGTTATGGTCCTGACCAGATCCCCACTTGTTTTCTTGGAAATTGTGCTGATTATCTCTATGAGCCGTTAACAGCCTTATTTAATTTGTCTCTTAAAGAGGGCGTTTTTCCAACTGTATGGAAGGAATCGTTCATAACCCCCTTACATAAAAGCGGTAGCAGGTCTTCAGTGGAGAACTACCGGGGCATAGCTAAGCTTTCTGCAATTCCTAAATTATTTGAAGCAATTATAACAAATCGGTTGACGCATTCTATCACTTCAAGCATTTCATACAGTCAACATGGATTTTGCAAGGGCAAATCAACTTCTACAAACTTACTTGAATTAACATCCTATATCTCAAAAGCATTTAGTGAGAGCAAAACTGTTGATGTTATATATACTGATTTCAGTAAAGCATTTGACAAAGTGTGCCACTCGTTGCTCATCTATAAACTTGATCTTCTTGGTCTTCCACCTAATTTTCTACGTTGGATCTCTTCATACCTCTATGATAGATCACAAAGGGTATTGTTTAAAAATACTATCTCTGACGTCATTGATGTTACTTCAGGAGTCCCTCAGGGTAGCCACCTAGGCCCGATTCTGTTCTTGCTTTTTATAAACGATATTTCTACAGATATAAAATTCTCCAAAATTTTAATGTATGCAGATGATGTAAAACTTTATAAATCGTACGTTTCAATTGAAGAAAGGTCTTTGCTACAATCAGACTTAAACAGCATGGCTTACTGGTGTAAAGTAAATCTTATGCCTCTAAATCTTAAGAAATGTAAAGTAATGTGCTTCTCGCGAAGAGCTGTTCTGCCAGTTTCTTATATAATAGGTAACCATAACCTGGAACAGGTATACAATTTTGTGGACCTTGGTATCACAATGGATCCTAAGCTTAATTTTAATCTTCACATTAATGTGACAGTCAACAAGGCTAAAGGTGTACTTGCATTTGTGAAACGATGGTCAAAATAATTTAGTGACCCGTATATCACTAAAACCCTGTTTACAACATTAGTTAGGCCGATTCTGGAATACGGCTCGGTGGTTTGGAATCCAAGGTATCAAATTTACTCAGACAAGATAGAATCAATTCAAAAACAATTCCTACTTTTTGCTTTAAGAAATTTCCGATGGGATTCTCAATATAGTCTTCCACCTTATACGAGTCGCTTAAAACTTATTAACCTTCCTACACTTGCCAGTCGCAGGGAAATGCTTGGTATAATTTTTATGGTTAAATTACTGAAAGGCTCAATTTCAAGTCCGTCTCTTCTGGCTGATGTAAGCTTTAATGTTCCGTCACGCGTATCAAGACACTTTTGTCCCATATTTCTGAAAGCTTGTAAAACCAATTTTGAATTGCACGACCCACTCCGTTGCTTATGCCAGGATTTTAACTCTCATTCCAGCACGTTTGATATATCAGATCCGCTTTTCAGCATTAAGAAAGCGATACTCTCCTCTCTCAATAAGTGAATTATTGACATAAATACATAAAATCAGCTGATGAATTTAGTTCTGTAGCTGAACAGTTTTAGATCTCGACACTTAACAAACTCCTGCCTATCGTGACTCGGCACAAAAATTTAAAATATTGGTTCCGTACGTCATGCGGACTGCGCCCCTCGTGCGGATGGGCGGGAATGGAGGGTAAAAACCGTTGGGATATTATTATTATTATTAAAGTATTAAAGCTTCCGATTGTCTCAATCACATTTGCGCAGGCACTATAAAGCTTCCTCTTATCATTACTCAACTTCGTTTTACACCCACTTAATAGCAATGCCACTTTGGTTTCTTTGGATGCCTTGCCTTTACCCTTGCACTCGAAGGAGCGATGCCCCATCTCATTGCATTTAAAACATTTATATTGCGTTTTTGGACATTGAGCTGCAATATGGGATTTATCTCCGCACTTAAAACATCTTTTGACTGATTCTTCTTTCGGCTTAACCAAGGATGCATTGTTATCTTTCGCTACATCGTTTGTTCCTATCCTTCCTAGCCCTGAGCTAGATTTCCGTATCTTTTCGTAATACTTCACCTGCTTCTTTAAATCTTCTATATTCTTCACTTAATACAACGTAGATTTATTAAACTTGGAGTCTGGAATCCCCTCGATGAAATAATCTATAATGCTTGCCTCGTCTAAACTAATCTGTTTGCCTATACTGTATAAATATTAGCGAAAACTTTCATTTGCATGTTTACGCCGATTTTTTAAAATCCTGTGAACTTCCGAAGAAGAGATTTTGCAACCGGATTCATTTATTAACGCATTTTTCAACGCTACCCAATTATTCACATTACTCTGGCTTCTAACAAAAAGCTTAGCTGCTCCACGAAGAAGCTGTTTACCGTAAACAAATCTTTTTAGATCATTCCACTTTACAATATCAGCGTTAATTTCGAACTCATTCAACCAACCCCGGATGTCCACAGGCCCTTCCCCTGAAAACACACTAACACAATCCCCCAAATCTTTCAGAGTAAACTGTTGTAGCTGTATAACGGACCGTGAGAACAGAACATTGTTGGCTTCATGTACGTCTTCATAGACTGACCGATTCGACTCATCATCACTGGGCTCAATTCGCATCAAGCCGTAGTGCTGGAGTAGTCTGTCTTGAAGTTCACGTTTTTGTCCTGAGGTCGACATGCCCAACTCTCGGAACTTCTCTTTCGGTCCGCTAACAGTCAAGGTCATTAACTCGTCTGTGTCCATCTTGGTGACTTGAAACAGGTGTTATGTTACAGCAGTATAATGTACACAAGTAATTTCTTATATTTAAATATTTTAATGTTGCGTATAAACGTAAATTCAATTAAATTTAAACGACTTCTTAAGTTTTTTAAAATTGAAGTTTTTCTTTTACACGTACATATGTAGCTTGCTTTTGGCAATTTCGTTATTTAGTTCTTTTTCATAACCATTTCTTTGCTCATTTAAAAAATCTTATATCCAGTGTTGCCAGAACTTTTTGGACGAACCGGCTAAATTGGCAAATAAAACCGGCTAAAAACGGCTAAAATGTTTCAACTAAATTTCGCGTGTTTTATTTAAATAAATCACGAGTAAAAAGACTATCTCTTGGAGAGAAGTTACAAATTCGAGCCGGCAAAAATTTTGCCAGCAAGAATTTGCAATTAGGAAAAACATATGATTGTGGCACATGGTGGGATTTTTTGTCGACGATAATTTGAATGAACAAGTTCGTTAAATTTAAAAATTTACAAACTGGAGCGATTTTAAAATGAAAAATGTAAGTTAATACTTGTTTACATAATTAGTTTAGTTAATTCCAATGATTTGAAAGGTACTCGGAAAAAAAACTGTATTCTTAATCGGAATGCAATCTCAACCACAGTCGATATAGTAAACCCGACAAAGAAAGTCGGACTGTACAGAGTCGTTCGTACAGAAAATTGCAAGTTTCTCTACATGAGAGAGAATTTGGGAGCATTTTTTCTTACTCTCTGATGTTTTGAGTGATAACAAACCTATTGTCTTCCCTACAAGGCCGTTTCAGACTGACCGATTCTCAATACACTCAAATAGAAACCAATACACATAAACACATTAAAAATTTCCCTTCAATTTTAAGGCAGAAAAACAACGACCTTAAGTTAACATCAACCGAGGCCATATGTTGACAAGGGATGCAAAATCACAGCTACACAAAAGAACTGGTCAGAGAAATAAGTTCTCAGTAAAAAAGTTTGTTTAAAAAAATACATATGGGCATTCCCATCGTGGCGCACGTGACAGTCGTACGATTTCAATGTGATACAAAAAAGGAATACCATTTGTTTTCTTTAACTTTTTTGGGCCATTGTATAGCACGTAATTAGCTCTATATTTAACCGAAAAATTAAATCAATCGAACTGCTTGGTCCTGAAATATAAGCATTTAAAGAGAGGTTCGTTACGTGACAAAAAATGGAAGTTGATTTTTTCTTTTCTTACAAAATCGCAAAACTCTGCGAATTGTGGATGGCCATTTTGATGAAACTTATTTTGATATGATTTGGAGCAATTCTAGTTGTTTTTGGAGTTTTTTGAATTAATGCAAATTGTTTCAATTCTCTTTTACAACCCCAAGTGTGAAACGTGACGTGACGTGGCGTGACGTGACATAAATCTCCATCGTTATATTTTTGTTAATATTGCTTTTAAATGAATTTTCAACGCAAATAAAACATGTATTTTATGTAGAATATACTTTATATTTTGACTTCAGCGCCAATTCAGGGTCAATTTATTAGAAATCTATGATTTATTATGTTTCAACCACATGCGCCAAATTCGAACCGAATCGGACCATAAATACGGTTTTTCGAAATATCTCGACCTTGGCACCACCTAGGAAGACCAATTTATGCAAACATTATTCTTCTTACATAGCCAGTATATATTTTAAAAAGCAGACAAATCGGCCCGTAAATACGTTAGATATAAAACTTTTATTTTTTTTGTCGTGGTGGACCTTCCGCTGGAAACACCCATATGTGACCATAGCGCTTGAAAATATTATATATTTTTCCCTTACCCTAAACCTTTAGGAGTTGGCAAAAATGATGTTTGGTAATTTAGGCAGAATTGAATATGCGCTATCTGGGAAGACAATATCTACATATAATATTTATTCTGTTTGTTGGCACTATATCCAAACACAAACGCATCTTAAGTGTCTTAACAGTGAAACAATTTATTATTTTCTAAGTTTGCGAATAAAACTTCACACTTAAAATTAAGACATTTATAACAAATATTTTATGAAGAAAATCCCCGTTACGGCCTTATTTAGAGAAAATATATTCGTTTAAAATAAAAATAAGCGAAATCGGCCCAATTTTATATAGCCCTGCCTGACATGAAAATTTTCTCCACGATAAGGCTAGTAGCCATTTCTAACAGATTTTGGGTGGCTTAGTCAAAAATGGAAACATATATACATATTTGAAATTTAAGAAAACAAGGAAAATAGCAAAATCGGCTATAAACGGCTAATTTTTTTCTGCAAAACGGCTAACAAATCGGCTGCCGGCTAAATCGAAATTTCTCCGGCTGTTTGCTATCGAAACCGGCTAAATCTAGCCGGAAAACGGCTAAAATGGCAACACTGCTTATATCTACTTATCAGGCTTTTATCCCTTTCAAATAAACGAATTCATGCACAATTTCAGTAAATTTTCTCTGCTTTCAAGCATTAGATTTTACTCTACCTCATCTCTGACATCTTTTTGGTACTTTTGTATCATTTCTTGTTTTCTCGTTTCTCAAAATTTCTTGTACTTTTGACTTTTTTGCTGCTTATTATAATCTGCTTCTTTTTTGCTTTATTCTTCTTAGTAGATCTGTTTTCAAATATTCACTTTCTAACTACTTCTTTTGCTTTCTTTTGTTTAACTCAACTCAACTTCCTTAGAAATTACGTTCTCAACTTTTTATATTCACCTTCTTGCATAACTTGCAAACGTCAAGCTGTGAGGTTGTACTTTATTGTGCTCTGATTTTGGCTTTCTATTTGCTAAGCTTTTGTGCTAATTCTGAGTTAAAGTAGTGATAAAAAGTGCTTATGAGCATCTTAGTGTGAAATAATTGCAGCTAAGTGAAAGTTATTGTGCTTTATATTAAACTAAATTTTAATTTAATTTCACTAGCATACATTCTAATCTTGCCGAGTCATTTGTTGCTATCATTGTTGTTGTATCCTTTGTAGTTAACTGAATTCATTTTGTTTTTGGACGTTTGTTCTACTCTTTTTGTTTAGAAATTTTTGTCACAGCTGTTTGCGTTGCGTTTATTAAGTGTCATAATATTACAGTGATACTCAAACTGTTCGCTACATTTATTTAAAGCTATTTACATCAGCTCCTTAACTGTTATAATTTATTTGTTTGTCTGTTTATTAACGAGTGTTATTACATACATATTTCAATGTGAAGTGCGATCTTGATACTTGCCAAATTAAAAGCGATTCTGAACGCTACTTATCGTGCTGACTGTGTGATGCTATTTACCATCTGAAATGTGCTGGTTTGACGGGAAGAATTCTGGACGCTATTAATGATGGCAAGGGACTTCGCTGGTCTTGCGTAATGTGCAGGTCAACCGAAGTTGATCTTTTCAAGCTATTTAGGCAAACCATAAATGGTTTTACAGAAATAGGAAGAGAATTGACGGTACTGACAGAAAAATTTAAGCATTATGAAAATGTGTTTAAATCATTCAAATGCTTAGATACCTTGCAACCTGTCAGGGATATCCGTGTGTCTAAACGTAAGCGTCTTCATAGTCCATCTAAGGAAATCATTGCCGTTGCACGTCCGAATAATCTTCCGACTGACTTAATTAATCTATCTTCTCCCTGTCCTCCAGAATCAGAATCATCAGCCTCAAAATAGCGTGTAACGAAATCTGATTCGGATAATAACGAGCCTGAAGTATCTCCCCCTTCCCCCAATGACGTGGTGGTATCATCTTTAAAGCCTCCACCGCCTTCCCTACCCTCAACTACTAACGCAGTAACTCAACCCCTTCCGCCGGTACTCCAGTCGGATACATGGAAACTAGTTGTGGTTCCGCCAAAGAAGTCAATCTTTGTCTCTAGATTTTCGAGAGACACTACACAAGACGATATAAAGCTTTATATCTCACCAAAAATTACAACTGTCGACTTAAGCATCAGAAAATTTAATTTTACATATGAAAGAAATGTTGCTTCATTTAAAATTGACGTATATTTAGATAATTTTAATGCGCTGCTTAGTAGTTCTTTTTGGCCCCCCGGAGCTTTCGTTCGTGAATTCGATTATAGGCCCAAAAAAGGAAATAACTTAGCTAATATTTCCCGTCATAACACTGAATCAAAAAACTAGTTATTAAATCTGCTTTAAGTATTTACTATCAAAATGTAAGAGGCTTAAATGCTAAACTAACGAACTTATACCTTAAAGGCCTTGAATGTAATTATAATATTCTTTCTTTTACTGAAACTTGGCTGAAACCTCACATTTTCAATTCAGAGATTCTTCCAAATAATTATCATATCTATAGACAAGATAGGGAGGACAGAAACGGCGGTGGCGTACTCTTCGCTGAAGACTCTTCAATACCATCTGAAGAAGTTAGTCTTCCACACAATGATTCAGTAGAATTCAAATGCATTCGTGTACAGGCTGGAAAAGGGTCTATTTACTTAGCTCTATGCTATATCCCTTCCCGATCTGACACATTGGTGTATTCACGACTCATCTCTTTACTGAAATCAGTTAATTTACTGACTAAACCCTGTGATTCAATGATTGTGTTGGGTGATTTTAATTTACCTAGCATATCATGGAACATCATTAATAATGATATCGTACCTTTCGCGTCTAGTGCGTGCCACATCGTATTTTTAGAGGAGATGGCTGAACTCTGCCTAACTCAGGTTAATGTACTTCACAATAAGTTTGGTAAAGTATTAGATCTTGTTTATGTTGATGATGCATCTAAGTCCGTTGTAAATAAGCGTGATCCACTAGTTTTGCCCGAAGATGTCTACCACCCTGCTATGGAGGTATCTTACGAAGTTATAAGTGATGGTCAAAATTGCAGTACCCAAGCATACGAACCAAATATTCGCTTTGATTTTTCGAAAGCCAACTTTAAAAGGCTTAACAAAGAACTGTCTAAATTGTCGTGGCCTACATATAAAGAAAATATTGAACAAAGCGTTACACTTTTTAACTTTACTTTACATAAATTATTTGAAAAGCATGTGCCTAAACGCATGTATGTTCCTGAAGAACAAACACAGTTATGGTTCACTAAAGAACTGAGAAATTTGAAAAACAAGTCGCGTTATTTTAGATTACACAAAAAAAAAACAGGTTTACACTCATACTATGTAAAATACTCACTTTTGCGTCATAAGTGTTATAAAGCTTACTAAGGTTTCTGCAATTCCTAAATTATTTGAAGCAATTATAACAAATCAGTTGACGCATTCTATCTCTTCTAGCATTTCATATAGTCAACATGGATTTCGCAAGGGCAAATCAACTTCTACAAATTTACTTGAATTAACATCCTATATCTCAAAAGCATTTAGTGAAAGCAAAACTATTGATGTTATATATACTGACTTCAGTAAAGCATTTGACAAAGTATGCCACTCGTTGCTCATCTATAAACTTGATCTTCTTGATCTTCCACCTAATTTTCTACGTTGGATCTCTTCATACCTCTATGATAGATCACAAAGGATAATGTTTAAAAATACTATCTCTGACGTCATTGATGTTACTTCAGGAGTCCCTCAAGGTAGCCACCTAGGCCCGGTTCTGTTCTTGCTTTTTATAAACGATATTTCTACAGATATAAAATTTTCCAAAATTTTAATGTATGCAGATGATGTAAAGCTTTATAAATCGTACGTTTCAATTAAAGAAAGGTCTTTGCTACAATCAGACTTAACACTCTACTGCATACATTTTTTATTTTAGATTAAAAATTTGTTTTCATTGTATTTGATGTCAGAGAACACGAATTTGATGTTCTTTTCCTTCTTCTGCCTGTCAATCTGCCAAAAATTAAAAAAAATAATTTTTTGCCAAAAGGCACTGTCATGCAGTTCTCGCCCCATAATATCAAATTCAAATGCACACAGATTTTTTCGATTTCGACCAAAATGTCCGGTTTTACTTATGTTTTCTTTTAAAATAAATACATTTACATTCATACCTGGATTTGCAATAAGTTTTAAAAATATATACATATGTATATTCATGCTTACATACATATGTATATAAGTATATGTATATATGTATGTAGTATATGAACATACAAATATAAGCATATACATATATATATATGAATACTAATGTTATCAGTTGCTTAGTTGTACATGGGTCGTTCTTAAAAAACATGACCAATTGGTGTCCCCAGACTTTACTATTTTATATTTTGTTTCTTCAAAAAGAAAATAGAAAAATATCTGCATTTTTATAAATTATTATCGATTCTACGTAACTATATTATAAAAAAAAAATAATTAATTATCTGAAAATAACTTAAAAAATATTTTCAATGTCAAAGGTTTAGCAAAAACCTGTGTCCCGAGCCAATTTATAAAAATTTAATAGTTATTTTCAGTTGAAATAAAATTGAAAAAAAATAATATTTACAATTTTTGTTATTCAGTTTGTGTATATTAATACCATATATAGAAAAGAATGATGAAAAATAATTTTTTTGTATAATTTTTATGAAGAAAATTTGTGTCCCCAGGTTTTGGTCCCCTCTGTTACGTCCACTCATTTTATTGAAAAATGTTTGTTAAACGTTATGACGCGTATATTTCTCTTATGCTTCTCCATCATAACTTAGCTAAAATCAACAAAATGTGTTTTGAACTGTTCAGTCTTGTTTAGTGCGTTGTTGAGTAAGGAACCCAATTGTATGCCGGGTACGTACCCTTATTCAGTGTCAACTCTGTTACTGTTGAAAAACGGTGAGTAAAGTGATTTTTTATTTATTTTATAATTTTTTCATAAATATTTTATGTACATTAATTAAGTGGACAAATAAATTCTCCAAAATTCGAATAAAAAGCTAAAATATGGTATTTTTGAGTTAATTTGTCCCCTCTGTTACCGGTCCACTCTGTGACTTATTAACTCCAAAAACTCCAAAAATTAAAAAAAATACTGCTGGTTATGGATTCCTATTGTTGATACCATCCGTAACCACATGAGGCCAATTATAAACATATTTGGCCAACTTAATTTTTAAAAATTACAAAATTCAGAATGGTCATGTTTTTTAAGAACGACCCACATAACTGTTACATATTTATTTTTTGGTATGGAACTCTTTGAAACAGTTTTTTGTGGATGAATTACATAAAGGAATATTACATTTTTCGCAATAAGACTGTGTTTGTGAAGTACAAGGCTTATTTTTGCAATGTGATTTCGCTGATCGGTCTCGAAATTGACACCAATGTCCAACGTTATCAAAACGTACGTCTGGTACTGGCAAGTAACTTCTTTTTTTATTGGGATTTAGATTTTCAATTTGGTTAGAATTAGGTGGTCTACCTCTGCCTCTTGTTGAATCCTGGCCTATATTAGTACGAGCTTCGGCGACTTCACACCGAAATTCAGCCAGCGTCGAGTGTTCGTGCTGTAATGAATTAATGCGATTGTAAAGGATATACGCATTAACAAAAGTCATATCTAACAAGTGATAAAAAATGCGGGTTGTCCATTTCTTTGTTTTTATGCGGATCTTATATCGGCCAATCAGACTATCCATGAGATCGACGCCACCCATGTGTTGATTGTATTCTTGAAAAATTTGCGGACAATCAATATACTCATATGATTTTTGTCGTCGATTCCATCTACGAGACTTTTGTAAACTTGCATCTGCGCTGGATTCCTTCGGTTGTATTCCTACGTAAGTTGAAGCGAAGCGGACGCATCTGTTATCATTCCACAACACGGCCGATATATCGATTCCGTAAGCTGTTCCAACAAACTCTTCGGAATAGCTACGGTTGCTCTTATTTTGCTTCAAATCATTGTCAGTGGCCAGTTTACAATTTGGAATACGATTTTCTCGAATTGTTCCTAAGCTATGGATGCCCCTACTTGCGACGTGTAAAAGTTGTCAAAATACAATATGTGGTTTGCAAAATCTGGGATATTTTTTGATAACCTTACAACGACATTTGACGAAGCGCCTAAATCTGGAACCCCATCTGCAATTTTATTATCCCCAGCGCCGCTATATAATTCAAACTGGTACGAAAACCAAAGCTGTATCGCATAAAACAAATAGTTTGAATCCCCATTTATGTGGTTTGTTCGGCATATATTGTCTAATGGTAGTTTTCGTCATTTTAGTTGCACACATTTGCTCGTCGACGCATACATACTCATTGAGGCATTGGAATGGAGGAAAATGTGTTATTAAAATGGTCAATAAGTCCTCTCACGTTATAAATAGCGTCATACTATTCGGAGGTTTTTTCAGGACGTTACGTATTATATGCGAAATGAGTATATCGGTTTATTTCCTCAAAGCGGTTTATTGGCATTGCTGTACGTATAGCTTCAAAGCTATGTCGGCCCCAGTAAGACCGAATGCTTGGATATTTATAAACTGACATAAAAGTTAGTATACCAATATAACGTCGCATTTCATTAGCCGTACACACGAATGATGTATCAATCTGCTTTTGCCTTGCATATAAATTCGTTTGGTTTACAATGGTAGAAAAAAAGCTTTCATCAGCAAAAACACTTATATGGTGTTATAAGTTCTGTAAAATTAGACACATCTGGACTTTGAAATTTAATTTCATCCTCATGGACCTTTATATTTTTCTTTTTCCACATTATTTTACTTAGCTGTGCATCGTTGTTTCGCATCTCAACAATATTTCCATTGAAATTCCCAACATTGCTTTCACCGCACATCTTACGTATTTTAGAAGGAGCCGGTGGAGTGCTGCTAATATATACATGTTCCTTTCCTGTCCGCAGGCGTAGTGGGCGTGGCCAACGCTAAGCCCAAATCGGAAATGCTTATATCCAATTCATTATTGTCAAACCTGCTCCCCCAGTTGATGCGTCTTCTTCGTCTGTTGAGTCTTCTACTACTACCTTCATGACCAATAACGTCAATAGCATTCAGAAACTCCTCTATTTCTTTTTCAGTCAAACTTGAAACGTTGTTTGTTCTTTTTTCTCTCCAACCACTCATTTTTACTCTAAAACTTTCAAAAACAGAAAATACGTTACGAAATAGAATTTACAATGTTACTGCATGCTGGTGCCTTTAGGCATTGAATCTTCGATGTAATCAATCTTACTAATATTATAAATGTGAAAGTTTGTATGTTTGGATGTTTAGGAAATCTTCACGCGGAAACGACTGAACGGATTTGCATGAAATTTGGTACGCGGATAGCTTATGGGCCAGATTGGTTAATAGGCTATTTTTTTAAGAGTTGCCACCTGTTAAAAAAGGTTAATTTATTTAATATGCGGGAACGACTGAATGGATTTGCATGAAATTTTGCAAGCAGAGAGAGAAAATGGGCGAATTTTTTGGAAGAGTTGCCACCTGTTAAAAAAGTTTTGTTAAATTAATACGCGGAAACGACTAAACGGATTTGCATGAAATTTTTCACACAGATAGCTTATGACCTATGTTAGAAAGTTAAGAGTTGCCACCTGTTAGAAATGTTTAATTTAATTAATACGCGGAAATGAGTAGACTGATTTGCATGGAAGTTTTCACACAGATAGATTATGAGCTAGGTTAAAAAATAGGCTACTTTTTTTTAAAAGTTACCACCTGCTAATAAAGTTTAATTAAATTAATACGCGGAAAAGTCTGAACGGATTTGCATGAAATTTTGCAAGCAGATAGCTTATGACCTACAGTGGAAAATAGTCAAATTTTTTGGAAGAGTTGCCACCTGTTAAAAAAGTTTTAATTAAATTAATACGCGGAAACGACTGAACAGATGTGCATGACATTTCGCACAGAGATAGCTTATGACCTATGTTGGAAAATAGGCTACTATTTTAAGAGTTATCACGTATTAGGAAAGTTTAATTAAATTAATACGCGTAAATGACGGAACTGATTTGCATGAAAGTTTGCACACAGATAGCTTATGACCTAGACTGGAAAATAGGCTACTTTTTTAAGAATTTCCACCTGTTTGAAAATGAAATTTTGTTCGAAGATGGTTTATGACCTGGATTGAAAAATAGGCTATTTCCTTAACTGGTTTTCCGATCAGAACGAAATTTAGTACACTTACTACGGATTTCGGAAGGATGGTCTTAGACTGAAAGTTAGTCCGATAACTCATGGCCCCTCCCATACAAATTGGAATTTTCATATTACATACATATCTCTGGAAGTATTTGTGGGAGAGAACTGAAACTTGGTATAGTGATATGTATGTGAAATCAATGATGGCATTAATCGATTGATGTTTTAATCAGTTAGTTAATTCGATTAATTCAATCTGATTACAGTTAAACATGATTAATTTTAATCTGACTAAACAGTTAATCGTAACCCCGATTAAAAAATTAATTTTTAATCGTTAGCTCTTAATTTGATCAAGTAGGTTTGGTGATTAATTAAGTTATGCTGGAATTTCCCTGTGCACACAAAGCAAGTTAATCCGGTATGGCTAAGTCGGGCTTCCTCATCAATCTAAGCAATTTGGTGTGCATTTTCATTAAGATATATACCAACAAACGTTTTACAAACTAGGTTTGTAAAAGTTCCCAGTTTATGTATTACTAATAACAACAATTATAATTTTTTTATATTATGTGCTTTTTATAAGCGTAAAACACGAAATAATTACTATAACTGGTGTTTGGTTTCAAACTCGGAAAAACTAGACAAATTAATCAGATTTTATTTTTAATTGGATTAACGATTAATGTTTTAAATTAATTAAACGTAATCGCAGCCACCGGTTAACGATTAAAAAAATGGTATCATTAATCGTACAGTTGATTACGACTCATTAATTTTAATCTTTAAACGCGATTAACATTTTAATCGTTAATTTTTAATCGTTAATCAGATTAACAGTTTGCCAACACTGTGTGAAATCATGTTCATATTGACGGAGAAATATGGACGTTTTTGGAAAAGAGGCGTAGCACCTCCCATACTGACTGAAAGTTTCATATTACATATCTCTTCAAATGTTTGGGGTCAAGCACTCAAGCTTGGTATGGATATACATATGTATGTATGTATGTGAAACTAATACCATACTCATGGAAAAAATGAGAGTTATTGGAAAAGGTGGTGTGGCAACTCCCATGCAAATTGATTTTTCTATGCTGGATATCTCTGGAGGTGTTTATTGCAGAGGACTGGAACTTGGCACCGAGATGTGTATACAAAATTAATTCCATACTCATGGAGAAAAATTTGCGTTATTCGAAAAGGGGACATGGTTCCTCCCGTACAAATTTACTGTTTTATACTGCTTATCTCTAAAGGTGTTCAAGGTAGAGTACTGGGACTTGGTACTGGGGTATGTAAAATCAGTTCTAAATTCATGGAAGAAGATTAGGGTTATAAGAAAAAGGGGCGTGGCACTTCCAGTACAAATTTACTTTTTCTTGCCACATATCCCTGGAAGTGTTTGTGGAAGAATACTGGAACTTGGTATGGAGTTGTGTATGCAAAATGTGTGAATTGCTCATGGAAAAAATGTGAGTTATTAAAAAAGGAGGCATGTCGCTTCCCATACATACTAAAAACTTCTTAATACATATCTCTGGAAGGATAGAAAATCTCTCGAAGTATTTTAAATTTGTTATGGAGATTTATTTTATAAGTGCCGTACTGACAGAATAAATTT
Source organism: Rhagoletis pomonella (assembly GCF_013731165.1). Taxonomy (NCBI): domain Eukaryota; kingdom Metazoa; phylum Arthropoda; class Insecta; order Diptera; family Tephritidae; genus Rhagoletis; species Rhagoletis pomonella. The sequence continues at coordinate 220,153 of NW_023458613.1, read as the reverse complement.
CAGTAAATGGAAAAGGGAGAGCCGGGTTCGGCCTTATAATCTAAAGCTCTCTTGAGGCATTTGCTACAGTAATGAGAAGTGGTATTTTATCAAGGCCAGGTTACTAAATTTGAGTTGGAAATATTAAAACCCGCCGTGGCACCTCCAAGAAGGTTACACGTTCACGCGTCGTATACCTGGAACCATTTTAAGGTAAACTTAGCGGGATTGATATCTTTCGTATGCCTAGCGCGCAGACGAGATTTTATAATTTCATAGTTTTAAACGGCCTAAATACCTTAACTCGCTTAAAAAATAACGAGCTATAACGAAATGGGCACAGAAATAAAATCTAACATCATAAAATTATTTTTCATATTTGTATAAAAGCGCGGGGTGAAACCCGCGGGTACAAGCTAGTTATATATAAAACTAACACTTTTAACACATGAATACCATTGCAAATACTTCAAATTACTTAGCAGATTTTTTTTATCACTTTCTTTATATAAATTACCAGTGAAAAATACTTAAAAATTGGCACTTTTCACGAAACAATGCTGACTACTCGGTTTCACGCGGACAACTACTAATTATTATAAAATGCGAGGTGAAGTGAAAAGTTTGCATATAAAGAAATATGCATAAAAGCGCAGGAAATATGCCAGTTTAACTTTAAATTTAAAAAAATTTATCAATAATTTAAAATTTTATTGCAAAGTTAGCAATGCCTTAAGGCAGTGTTATGCACTAGAGGGTTAAACAGCATGCCTTACTGGTGTCAAGTAAATCGTATGCCTCTAAATCTTAAGAAATGTAAAGTAATGTGCTTCTCGCGAAGAGCTGTTCATCTCGCTTCTTATACAATAGGTAACCATAACCTGGAAAAGGTATACAATTTTGTGGACCTTGGTTAGGGTTGTTCGACTTCACTAGAAAGTCGACTTTCGACTTTTCGATCGACTCTGTACAGTCGACTTTAAAAGTCGACCGATCCACGTAGAAAAGTCGACTTTGTTCGACTTTTTTCGACTTTTTTAATAAAAAGAAAATGTATTAAGTATACTCTGCATTTAACTCATATATTAGCTATAAATATTGGAGTCAGAATACGCCAAAAATATCATGATTTACCAGTGGTCTTTAGAATAATCTGTAATTTAGAGAAATTTTGAAAATTGTTCCAGTTATACAGCATGAAAATGCTTATTTTTGAAAAAAAAAATTTAATTCTCACAAAAAATTCTAAAAATTTTTTGAATCGATATTTGTTAATTACGGACAACTTTTTGAAAAATGTGGCACTTCCGATGGAGCAGAATTGGCGGGTATTGGTAGAAATATAAGTGCCACTTTATAAGCATGGATAAATATGGGAGTAGCCCAGACAGCTAGTGGATTGGGACTATCCACACGACTAATGTCGCATATTAACTGGAATCCTACCAGCAACGTTTTTAGCGGTGTTTAAAATTTTGTACCTTACGGATTGGTCAAATTCGAACCAAAGACTGTCTGTAAAAACTTACATAAACTCAAGCAGAAAAACTTTCTTGCATGAAATTGTTAAACTAAATATAATAATAATATAATATGCTTATCTTACCTCATTATTAACTGAAGATTGTGGAGACAAACGATTAACAAATTTGAGGAATTTGTTTTCGTATAATAATTTTATGCGCTGCTCTTAGATGATTTGTACTATTGTACTGTCATTAAAATTCATTTCGCTACCACACTTTTCACATTTCACTTCAGTTTTATTGACAATTTTTTTTTAATACGACCAAACAGCACTCCGCGGGCTTGTTAGAAGATCAGTTTTTATTGGCAAATGAATTTAAAAAAAGTCGAGAGTCGAAAGTGAAAAGTCGACTTCAGTCGACTTCCATAAACTGAAAGTCGATCACTAAAATACGACTTTCAGGAGTAAAAAGTCGATTTTGGTCGAAAGTCGAAGTCGACTTTGCCATTCCTAACCTTGGTATCACAATGGATCCTAAGCATAATTTTAATCTTCATATTAATGTGACAGTCAACAAGGCTAAAGGTGTACTTGCATTTGTGAAACGATGGTCAGAAGAATTTTGTGACCCTTATATCACTAAAACTCTGTTTACAACATTAGTTAGGCCAATTCTGGAATACGGTTCGGTGGTTTGGAATCCAAGGTGTCAAATTTACTCAGACAAGATAGAATCAATTGAAAAACAGTTCCTACTTTTTGCTTTTGCGCATACGCAAAAATTAAGTTTTATTTTCTGAACAAAAAATAAAACTCAAGAAATAACGATTATTTTCCGAGCAAAAAAAAAACTTAAAACGTAACCATTATTTTCCGAGCAAAAAATAAAACTTAAAACGTAACCATTATTTTCCGAGCAAAAAATAAAACTTAAAACGTAACGATTATTTTCCGAGCAAAAAGTAAAACTCAAAACATAACGAGTATTTTCTGAGTAAAAAATAAAACTCAAAATAAAATGATTAAACTTGATATTTATAAGCAAAAATTAAAAAATAAAAGTCAGTGCCGCTGAAGTTACTACGAGTAATAAGAAATATATTGGTTTACTCCTTATGCACGTAGCATTTCTCTTTCCGCGTGATTTTTTGAGTTGAAATTTCAAAGGATAATCGTTATTTGCGGACCCTGATTTATGTATATATATATATATTTGTTCATTTATTTAATATCATAAATGTATTTACATTTCTTGTAACAGATAATAAAATAAACACGCCCCTGAAGATGCTAAGAAGATTAGCGAAACGTTGGACCGTAAGTGAAATAACCTTGTTTTATTTACACTAAAAAAATAGATCAGACAAGCCTAAATATCTCAAACTAAATTACATTATTATTTGTGTTTCTCCTCCTTACCCCACGTCTACATCTGCTATTGGCACTCGCATACGAACTGATAGTTTTCTCGCATACGAGATCTTACCGCAGAAAAATTTTTGAACGTGGGCATTTCATCGCATACCATTTCAGTGCGAATATGTTGTCAATTTTTTTATAAATTGTATCTTTTTTCTTGGTTGTGTTTTAGCAGCACTTCCCCGAATTACACTACTTCTTTCTTACACGGAATTAAAAAAAAATATGAAAAAATAGTTGTTAAACTTAAACCCAGAGAAGTAAGCGATATCTCCTATTTTATAGCGTTTATCTTCTGCGATATTTGGTTACATAAGCGACATTCTCTTATGATGTTTCGTATGCGAACGCCCATAGCAGGTATAGACGAGCACCTGTCTTTAAGCCTATTGCAGATAGTTTGGTATCGTTGTCTTATTCGCCTAATTACGACATCAGTAATCTGCGTTTTTTGATCCTCACACCAAGCCTGCGCGTATTTGATGACACCTGCACCCTTCGCTCTCACCACGAGCCCGACATGAGAAAAACCCCCATTGACTAAATTTTTGTCACGAAAAATACACAAAAATGCGACTTCTTTACCAAAGGTTGACTTTAAATCGAGGTTTTTTTTTTAAATGTGCAATTTTGTGCAAATTCCTACTATTGGCCCTTGATATACAAATGATCGATTAAAGGTTCCTGAAGAGATCCTATTGATACACGCTGACACGCAATTTATATCCTTATATGCAAAAAGTGATATCCCATTTATTTTTTCAAATTTAAAGGAGCGCAATTGACATGCAAGGATGACGTTTATATTTGCAAAATGATGTTTTTACTTAAGTTTACAATGATTGATAATGGCCGGAAAATTTGCGATTACCGTTCGTCAAAACAGGCATGTTTGTACAAACTCGGCATTCCTCCAGCTTATCTTCAAACAATTGGAAACCGACTTTCTTTTATATCAGACCATATGCACATATATCGTATCTGAACATTTTTTTACCAACTTCGATTTTCGATTTTCCTTTCCCTAAATCGCCAAATTACGCACTGGTTAAACGAGCGACGCATGCCGTTTAACCGTCGCAACCATGAACTATTTTTAAAGTTGAATTGCTTTAGAATTATTATCTACTTATATATCGTATCTTTTGCCTTTGAATTACCTAAGGTGTATCAACGTACATATTGTATCTTTAGCCTTTGAATTCCTTAACTTGAAAAAACATTGTAAATAGTGAATATCATGAATTGTAAAATTTGAAGTATTTTATGAATTTGCGTGGTTGGCAACGCGCACGACACACACAAAATTTTCACTTAGCATCCGAGCGGTCGCTTATAATTTTTCGAGTTGCAAATCATTATCTTTGAAATAAATTCAAGTATTCATTTGTAAGCACGTGCGTTTTTCCTTTATAAATCGCGATTTAGCAAAGTTAGTCGCGTGAGATCTTTTAAGTTTTTTTGTTTAAAAAGAAGAGCCACCTCCGGCAGTGGTAGCAATCGTGCCACCAGACTTGTGTCCACCTTGAGGGGAGCAGCCTCATCCCGTATCATCGTCGCAGCGTCCGCACGCCATCAGCGCAACCCAAAGGTCCTATAAAGCCACCCCGCAGCTCCACCAGCAACATTGTCACCACCACTGTCGCCGTCAAGGCCCACCATCAAAAAGCAATCGCAATCAGCGCACACACTCGCACCATCGCCAAACCAGCAGCAGTGCACCAGCTCCAGGTTCAACGCCGAATCCGTCGCCACCACCGCAGGGGCCACCACCGCGCCACTTCGATTTCGTCCATCGTCACCAGCAGCCACCATGTCCACCGCCGCTTGTACAACAGCAGCGTGAGAAATCCCACACCACCTCCAAAGAGCCAGCACCGTTGGAATATAAAAAATACAAGTATCCCATATAAACCGTGAGTAAGAATCTGAATTGCTTATTAACCCCAGTGCACACATAAAAAGTGATACAATCTAGAAAATCACATATACATAAATTTTTGTTCTTTAAACAAAAATCGCATAAATTTTATAGAAACGGTGCTCTCATTCCGTTACAGAAAATTTCCGTACATATATATGTACATTTCTTTTGCTCGATTTCCCGCCAAAAAGTACACGGTTCCCGGCAAAAAAGTGAGCGGTTCGCGATTAGCCAGTATATAATATCTACATATATAAAACGTACATACATACACATCTCTCTTGGTTACTTATTATTTTCTTTTTCCTCGCAAAAGTAAAAGAATAAATAACTATTGTGTATATGTGCAAGTTAACAGTAGCCTTTGCCTTTCAACTAAATTATAAATATAAACTAATTTCCAATAATGCAGTTGGTCATATTGTTGGTTGGACTTATATGAGGAAATCTAATTAAACCAATGGAATAACACTGATTTAATTGAAGATGTAATTTGATATCCTTCTGCAACTGCAAGGTAACTGCGCAATTCCAAAACTAATTTATTATGCTATTAAAAAGATTCTGCAAAACAACTGCAGCTGAATAAATATTTTGACTAAGAAATAAGTTGCAACTGCGCAATTCTAAATTATGTTATTAATAAGATTCTGCAAAACAACTGCAGCTGAATAAATAATGAAACTTAATTTCTTCAATAATAAAATTCCAAAAGAACTAATTGGAAATTATAACTGAAAATCATGTAAACATAATTTTAAGCTATAAATAAGATTATTTTTGAATAAAGTTCAGTTTGGATTCAGTCTTGCAACAACACACCAATTGTTTGGTATCAGTCTTGCAACAAGACATACGTTTTAAGTTATTTTTAAAACGTATACCGGGCTCAACAAAAGTTAATTGGCGCCCAACGTGGCCGCCCGCGATAAGTGTCGGTCAATTAAAAAACAAGTATCCTCGCCGGAGGAGAAAAGGTAAAAACTATTAAAAAACAAGTATCCTCGCCGGAGGAGAAAACGTAAAAAAAAACTATAACATAAGTATATTCACTGGAGGAGAAAAAAATTAAATATTTAAAAAAGTATCCTCATTGAAGGAGAAAAATTATTAAAAACTTAAAAAGTATCCTCACTGTAGGAGAAAAAAGTTAAAAACTTTAAATATCCTCATTAAAGTAGGAAAATTTAAACAAAGACTGTGATGGGAAAAATCAACAACAAAGTGACCGTGGAAATAGATAAATAACTCAACATCAAAATCAACAACAAAGTGACCGTGGAAATAGATAAATAACTCAACATCAAAATCAACAGCAACAAGGAGCTGAAGCAGCAAATTAATGTAAGAATTATTTATTCTATTCTATATTTTTGTATTATAAAAAATTTAAATGACGGACGCTCTGCCACCTGACTTTGACTACGACGAAATAGATAGAATAGTGGAAAAATAGGAAATAGAAGACGAATAGATGACGAATTCAAGGAAAGAGATCTATTTGATGAAGGTAGTGATGAGGGAAAAGTAAAGTGTATGGAAGCAATATTTAAATATATAGGAAAGGATAAGAAAGCCACATTAGCAGATTATTATAATAGAGAGACATTAGAATCAGAAACGGTAGCAATGGTTCGGGTTGCAAAAAGAAGTGGTAAATTTTAAAGTTGGACAAAATCAAAGTGGTCCAAAATATAAAAACTTGTACTACTGTGATTATTGTAAAGGAAATCATAAAACTGAAAAGTGTTCTTATAAAAACGGTGTTGTTAATTTGTGAAGTGTTTAAATACAAATCTGGAAAGATTAATAAAAAACTTTTCAAATATGACTTTGAATAATGAGAATGAGGCTCTAGTAGCAAGATTAATTGTGGCAACGAATGCATCACTCAGACTAGAGGTGTCTGAATTGCGTAGGCAAATTGAGGGATTAACAAAATCAGTAGCCATAACTGATTACAGACCAGAAGTGGTCGACTCTCAAATTAACTGCGATGAATCATTGGAGGTTATCAGCTAATAATGCGATGAGCTTATATTTGAGAGGCAGCCGTAGGTATTTCGCTGCATTAACCATTTTACGAAACAGGATTACCCAGGACGCAAACGATTTATTATCAAATCATGGGACAATTCTAAATATTGACGCCATTTTAGCGCGACTAGATTTCGCTTATGCTGACAAAAGGCCTGCTCATATTATTGAGCAAGAGATGAGCATTTTGCGCCAAGGTAGTAATACTATTATTGAGTATTACAACAAAGTTAACGAAAAATTAACCTTACTCATAAATAAGACAATTATGACATACGGATCAGACAGTGCAGTGACCAAAGAGTTAAATGCGAAAAGTAGGCGTGACGCTTTACGTATATTTATTACGGGACTGAACGGTAATTTATCAAATATTTTATTTTCACTCTCACCAAGTGATTTACCGAATGCTCTTGCAAAAAGAATTGGAATCGAACAATATGCGAGCACCCTTCGCACTACAATTTGGAAAAACACAAAATTTTCAAAGTGTAAATAATAACAAATATAATAATTTTAATAATTTTTACAATCATTTGCGGTTTGCACAAAGTCAACCGCAAAGAAATAATATCCAAAGGATAAACCCACAACAAGATCAAGCACGACCAACACCAATGGATGTTGATCGAAGCATTCAGATCCAAAATCGGCAGCAACAAAAGCCAGGGAATATTCAAAGTAATTATCGAAATAATTACGTACCATATAATCAGAGCTATTTTGCTGAGAAAAGGCCAAATGCCAGTGCTCAGTTAAGTGCTCAACCACCCAGGGTTCGGATTTGCCTCATTTTAGCCCCTCGCTCGCTCGTTGGTTTGCTCTGAGCTAGCGCAACTCACGAGCAACACGCGAGGCTGTTTCCAAACGGGCACTCGTTAAGTACGAGCGCACGCGGTGAGCAGCCAGCGAGCGAGTAAGCAAACGAGGGCAGCGCAAGAGTAGATCGGCAAGCAAACGAGGGCCTCATTAGCTCTGCCCTCGCGAGGGCGTCGTTGCGAGCGAGGAACTCATTTGCAGCAGCAGACGAGCGAGGCGAGTAAACGAGCGAGACAGATGAGGCGAGTAAACGAGCGAGGCAAATGAGGCAAGCAGATTAGACAGGCAAACACGTTGTTTGGTCGGCAAAAATGTATGGGATAAAAATTGCAGCAACTAAGAATTTCGAGTAAAGGATTGTTTGCACGCATGCAGATATGTATATACATACATATGTATATACACATATGTTTGTATATATTTATGTATATATTCTCATGCACAGAAGAATAGATTCGTGCTATTTTGACCAGTTTTATCTACTAGGTAGGCACATATGTGCATACATATCTATGTACATAGGTATAATGTTCAATAATTTCTTATAAAATTTCAACTTATACACTTAGGTCTCTTTTTATGCGGTTCTTTTTTATGCGGATTTGAATTTATGCGGTTTTTCAAACACTTTTTTCGCTGTAGGGATTTTGCTTTTTTGAGAGCTTTTATTACTTTTTTTCAATATGTAAGGGGCAATGCTTCTGATAAATAATTTGTCTTTGTATTCTTACATACAAGTAATTACTAAGTAATTTGACTTAGTAACTATGTTACATATGTATAAATGAGAATATAATATTTATAAAAATCATAATTTTGTCTTTCATTTCATAAATGAGTAGGACATCAGCATTTTCAAATGAATATTCCTGGTTTAGCCCCCATAAATATGTATGTATGTAGGATAATACAAACTACTATTTGATAATTAAGGCTGGTCCACATAGAACTTTCGCGTTGACTTTTTAGTTGGCGTTGGTTTGACTGAACGCAAGTTAAAAGTATGCGTTCTACAATGAAGCTTGGCAGAGACTACTTTGGCCACTAAATTAACATATTAACGAGAGATAAATTAATATTTCATATCAATAATTGCATGAAAAATTATATTTCTTGCCTTTATTTGATTAAAAGGAAAAAACATTTCATTTAATTTTATTTATTTGCAACAGCTGGCGACCGACGCAGTGATCTTACTGCTTTGTGTTGGCCTTAGCGTTGCCAAATTTTGGATATGTGGACGGCTGCTTTGAAATTCGACGCCAACGCAACGCCAAAGTTGTATGCGAACCGGTCTCTATTCTTTGTTTACGCAAATTTTCCCATGTCTACATATCCATATATACATGCATACATATGTACATATGTCCTTGAACAACAGGCCACAAATAAATTGTTTCACCAAGTACTATATTTCATTCAGGTATACAGCATAACTGCTACAAGTAGCAAACTATTTTGGGGGTGTTAACAAGTGCTTACTAGTTTTTTGTTTCTGCGGCACAAACGATTATAATATCTTCGTTACTAACTTTTCTCTGTAAAGACAAAATACACGCATATGTACACACATACATAAATGCACATGTACATAAATACGTACATACAAACATATATAAATATGCATGTTATGTGTGTACACATGTATGAACATAACTCTAAAAAATAATTCATTCCATAATCTATGCTTATGTATGGAATCAATTTTATTTGTTGTTTTAAATGCTGCCCTAATATAATATCTTACATATATATATGCATATGTACATACAATTATTAACATACTTTCGTACATAATCTATTGACATACATTCCCACATTTTTATGCACAAAAATGTATGTGTTGTATAGTACACTCGGAGCGCTCGCTCGTAGCTCACTCGTCTTTCCTAGCAGAGTGAGTATGCAGACAGCTACTCGCCTCGCGCTGCGAGCGATGCAACACACAACAGCCTCGCTCGTTTAATAGGAGCGCGAGCAAACAAGCAGCGCTCGCTCATTTTGCGAGCGAGCCAAACTTCTCGTGCCTCGCCTCATCGCTGCTACGAGTACGAGCTGCGAGCGCCTCGTTGTCTGCGAGGCATTGAGTAGGAGTTTGCTCGCTCGCTCGCTCGAACTCCGAGTTTTTTCCCACCCTGCAACCACCTAACAAAACGCAACGAGTGAATAATATTAATGAGAATAATTTTTTAGGGGAAAAGTAGACTCGCCATATATCCCGCGATATGACAAAGTCATTGACCGTGATTTACAAATCCTAATTGACACATAAAAGCAGGAATATATAAAAATAAAAATGAACTTAATATTTACAAACGCGTAAATGCGATAAATGGGTTTAAAATAATTAAATATTATCACATAATCCATTTATTCGGTGTTAAACAAATATTTTATGAAATCGATAATTTGGAATCAGGCCTTTTAATAGGTTATAAATTTTTAAAGAAATTTAACGCGGTAATAAATTTAAAAAATAAATCATTAACAACAAATAACGGAAAGGAGGAAACACTATATAGTTCAGAAATTGAATCTGAACAGCCCGCCGAAGCATATGCCGGCAAAAATGAAAGTGAATTAAAAAATGAAAAAACAAATCAAATTAAAACTGTGGGACAGAAAAGTCCCACAACGCCAGCCGATGGTAATACCGGCAAAATAAATAAAACTAAAACTGTGGGACAAAAGAAAAGTCCTACAACGCCAGCCGACGAATTTACCGGCAACAAAATAAATAAAATTAAAACTGTGGGACAAAAAAGTCTTATAACGCCAGTCGATGAATTTACGGACAATGAAATTAAATATTTAAACAAAATTACTTTAGAGGAAAAATCCTTTGAAGCGCCAGCCGATGTGTATTCCGGTAGTTTTATTAAAAATAATTACAAGCCTTTACAAGAAGACTTAAGTGAAATAAGAATTTTGGAAGATGAAATTCTTGAGAAAATTGAATCCATTCATTCAGGGATTGACATTAGTCTTCCTTTTAGAACAGACATTCGTGCGGAAATAAGAACTTCCGTAAAAACTCCAATTTGGAGCAAACAATATCAACATCCTTTAGCAGCAAATGTTTTTGTGAATAGGGAAATAGATGATCTTTTAGAAAAAGGAGTTTTACGACCAAGTAAAAGTCCTTATAATTCTCCAATTTGGGTGGTACCAAAAAAAAAGGTTTCAATAAAGATGGCACGCCAAAATTGAAAATGGTAGTTGACTTCAAAAAATTAAATGAAGTTACGATTGCAGATAAATATCCAATACCAGATATAAACGTTATACTTTCGAATCTAGGGGAATCACAATATTTGTCTACAATGGATCTAGAATCTGGATTTCATCAAATTTTGATGAAAACTGAAGATGTTGAAAAAACAGCATTTTCAGTTAATAATGGAAAATACGAATTTTTAAGAATGCCGTTTGAACTGAAGAATGCACCAAGTATTTTCCAAAGAGCCATGGATGATGTATTAAGAGAATTTATTGGGAAATTTTGTCATGTGTATATTGATGATATAACTGTTTTTTCACGAAATTTGGAGGATCATGTAAGACATTTGATCAATGTCCTTAAGAAAGCGAATATGAAAATCTCCTTAGAGAAATCAAAATTTTTCAAAAGAGAGGTAGAATTCTTAGGATACATTGTGGCAAACAATGTAATTAAAACTGATCCGCATAAAATTGAAGCGATTTTCAATTTTCCATTGCCTAAAATGGTACGCCAACTACGTAGTTTTCTAGGAATGACTGTATATTACAGAAAATTTATCTGGGATTATGCAGCAATAGCAAAACCCTTAACTAAACATTTATCAGGAGAAAATGGTCATGTGTCTCAACATATGTCTAATAAAATCGAGGTTCGATTAGAACAAGATGCGATTTTAGCCTTTGAGAAATTAAAACAATTACTTATTAACCAAGTAGAATTAAATCAACCAGATTTGAATAAAAAATTTATGCTGGCAACCGACGCCTTAAATGACGCGATAGGTGGAGTCTTAATCCAGGAGGGGAACCCATTACGTTTATCTCTAAAACTTTAAATTCAACGGAAAACAATTATGCAACAAATGAAAAGGAACTTTATGCCATAGTTTGGGCATTAAAAACTTCAAGAAACTATCTTTATGGAGTATCAGATTTAGAAATACATACTGATCATCAACCTTTGACTTTTGCAGTCTCTTCAAGAAATCCTAATGTAAAAATGGAAAAATTAATATAATCGCGGATGCCTTATCCAGACAAAACTTAAATAATATGACTGATGACTCTTCAGACATAGAAACACAGCATTCAGCAGAAAGCTCTGATAATACCCAAATTCTGGAGACTAAGAAACAGGGTTCGTATTTGCACACACATGCGCAGCACATCCTAATATTTTACGCTCACACACGTGTGCTGTGCATATGAAAAATTAAAAGCTTGGTAAAAAGCACGTGCACATGTGTGTACCTTATTTTTATTAATATAAAGCACACGCACATGTGTGTGCTTTGCGTAGAGAAACTTATACACTTCGAATTCTAAAGGTGGATTCACCGTTCGTGTCCGGACACTTTTTATACCCGAGCGCACTTGTGCACAAGGGTATATTAATTTTGTTCACATAACGGTTGTTTGTAACAGCCAAAACGAATCGAGATAGATATAGACAAATGTATACATAAATGATCAGGATGAAAAAAGAAATCGATTAAGCCATGTACACGATAACTCGAGCAAAAATTGAGTTTTACACAAAGTTTAGAGATGTTATTATTACGTTTTCTGGTGTAAAATTAACTATATTTTTATAAAAAATTGTTTAAAATAAATTAGAATAAAAAACTTTGCATATATTGCGAAAAATTCAGTGTGCCAATACTTTTGTTTGTCAGTGTATGTTTTCTGTCATATAAAAAAAACAACATATCACTTTTTATTGAATTGTCTTTCAAAAAATAACGTTTTATAAAGAAATTCTTTTAAAAATATATTACGTGCATGTGCATGGGCAGAAATTTGTACAAAAATCGGCACACACACATGTGCATGCGCACACACACACTTTTCTGTAAGCAGAGTTTGTTTTCCACTTATGCACACACATGTGTATGAGCACCCTGCAGTACGGGGGAGCGACTACAGGACTGCTGAATCGGTAGCTACCTGATAAACACCGTCAATTACCGACCGACTACTTGCAGTGTAATTCATCGATTACTTTTACAAGGCAATGTCCTAGGCGGTAGTCACCATCGGCTCTCTCTGCACTACCGGGAGTTACTAAAGTAGTCGCTTGCGTGATTTATGCGCGCCCTCTGTCGTAGTTTTTCGCTATTCTACTTACGACTGGTTCGACTCTGCACTACCATGTGCACTACCACGGGTTAATAGAGTAGCTACTTACCTAGGAGTCGGTGCAGTAGCGGTTCAAAAGTAGCGATTGACTCCAGCAGTACTGGAGGGCAGTGAGTGCAAGTCGAATGTGTTTCTAGCGTATGTGTGAGCAGAGCATGTGTGTGCAAATACGAACCCTGCTAAGAAACCATTGAATCAATTCAAACAACAGATACTACCCTGCAGTACGGGGGAGTGACTACACGACTGCTGAATCGGTAGCTACCTGATAAACACCGTCAATTACCGACCGACTACTTGCAGTGTATTTCATCGATTACTTTTACAAGGCAATGTCCTAGGCGGTAGTCACCATCGGCTCTCTCTGCACTACCGAGAGTTACTAAAGTAGTCACTTGCGTGATTTATGGGCGCCCTCTGTCGTAGTTTTTCGCTATTCTGCTTACGACTGGTTCGACTCTGCACTACCATGTGCACTACCACGGGTTAATAGAGTAGCTACTTACCTAGGAGTCGGTGCAGTAGCGGTTCAAAAGTAGCGATTGACTCCAGCAGTACTGCAGGGTACTTAGTAAGGGACGATTCACAATACATGAATCTCTCATTAATTTTGGTAGAACTAGGCATATTATTGAATATGATACGCCCGAAAATTTAATGACTATTCTAAAAGAATTTGTACAACCGAATATTGTAACTGCAATACATTGTTTACCGGAGGACCTATATGAAATTAAGGCTAAATTAAAAGAAACATTTACAAATAAATTTTTGTACGCAAAAAATTTTCCCATGGATATATTAAATAGAGAAGATCAGGGAATTATAATTGAGCAAACGCATAGTAGAGCACATAGGAGTTACGAGGAAAATATGAAGCAAATTTCAACTTCATATTATTGGCCTGAAATGCATAAACAATTTAAGCAATACATCAGAAATTGTGAAATTTGTAATAAAAATAAATATGATAGACATCCACAAAAAATACCAATGGGTGAGGTTCCCATATCTAAGGAGGAAGGAGAACAAGTTCACATGGATATTTTTTTTGCACAAAACTTAAAATTTATCACATGTATTGACGCATATTCCAAGTTTTTGGTTATTAAACAAATTGAAGATAAAATAAATTTGGAGGAAAAAGTTTTAGAAATTTTACAAAGTTTTCCTAACGTAAAACGAATAACCATTGATAATGAACCAGGTTTCACTACAGTACAATTTAAAACGTTAATGCAAAGGTTGCAAATTGAAATTTATTTTTGCAATCCAAATCATAGCACTCAAATGGCCAAATTGAAAGAGTACATTCAACAATAATTGAAATTTCACGATGCATTAAACAAGAGTATAGGTTGATCAGTTTTTCAGAATCAATATATAGAGCAGTACATCAATATAATAAAACAATACATTCAGTAACTGGTAAAAAACCATTTGAAGTCCTTTATAAAAAGATTTCTCATGATATATTACCATCAAAACTTTTATCAGCACAATCAAAGATGCTAGACAGACAAAATAAAAATAGAGTTCGCAAAACATATGTATGTGGTGAAATTATTTATGAAAAAATTAAAGGTGAAAGGAATAAACTGAAGCCTAGGTACAAGAAACAGGTAGTAAAAGAGGATTTAGGGAATAAGGTTAGAATTAACCAAAGAAACCGAATAGTGCATAAAGATAACATTAAATCTTGATTATATATTTTTAGAAAATGCTACTAATAATAATTCTGACACTAATTGCTGAAGCAATAATCGATATTGTTCCTAGCAGATTCCCCACAATGGGAGAGATCCACAACAGGGAGTCTTGTACTAAGCTGGTCGAAGAAACCATGCGCTGCATTCACCGGGCATGCAAAGCCTCAATGCCACAGAGGAGAGCATGGTCAGGTAAAAAGCAGGTATACTGGTGGAATGACCGAAGTGCAGAGCTGCGAAGGGCCTGCCATAGAATGCGGAGACTCGCAACGCGCGCTCGTGGTAGACCTGAGGCGCAGGCTAGAGCAGCAGCCTACAAAAGCGCTAAGAAAGAACTTGGGGCCGAGATACAGAAGAGTAAACGGAACTGCTGGAAAGCGCTATTTGACGAAGTGGATCGCGATCCCTGGGGCCAGGGATACAAAATAGTGATGAAAAAGTTCCACACATCATCGCAAGCGATGGATGAAGCCCGAGTTAAGAATATAGTGGATGCGCTCTTTCCCACACACCCACTAAGAGCAGATACAGACGAGCTGAAGCTAGCCCTGCGAAGCATGAAAGCCGGCAAGGCTCCAGGCCCACATGGCATACCAGCGGAGGCAAACAGGTTAGCAGCGAAAACGAGCCCTGGTCTCCTGCTTAACATGTACAACAGCTGCCTTAGGGCCCGGGTCTTCCCAAGCCAATGGAAGAAGGCGAGACTGGTGCTTATACCCAAGGTCAAAGGGGACCCAAACTCTCCTTCATCCTTGCGGCCACTCTGCATGCTAGACACAGCAGGCAAAATGATGGAGAGTCTGCTCAAAATACGCTTGACGTCAGCCATAGAAACCGAGGGAGGCCTTTCGCCCCGACAACATGGCTTCAGGAAGGGACACTCAACTATAGGAGCAATTGGCGAAGTAGTCGAGGCGGTACATAAGGCCAAAGAAGCCTGCCACCAGGCGCGGCCAATAGTGCTGCTAGTCACACTGGACATCAAGAACGCCTTCAACTCGGCAAGATGGGACGACATGCTGGAGGCCTTGGAACGGTCACTCAAGGTTCCAACATACTTGCTAGATATGATCCGGGACTACCTGAGAGACCGTTGGCTTTTGTACGACACAACACAAGGTCAGAGAAAGAGATGTATAACCGGCGGAGCGGCACAGGGGTCTGTACTTGGTCCGGACCTCTAGAACGCCACGTATGACAGTCTGTTGCGCACGGAAATGCCGGAGAGCGCCTTCCTTGTCGCCTTCGCGGACGACGTGGCCGCCGTCATAACAGCAAGAAATGTCCAGCTAGCACAGCTCAAGCTAAACCAGGTCATGCGCAACGTCAGTGGATGGATGAGCGATCACGGTCTGCAATTGGCTACAGCCAAAACGGAGATCGTGCTCCTCACCAGGAAGCGGATCCCAACAATTTTAAATATGATGGTCGGACCTCAACTCGTGACGACTTCTAGGTCTACAAAATACCTAGGGGTGAAGTTTGACAGGAAACTCACATTCTGGGAACACATCCATGGAGTATGTGAAAAAGCTGCGCAGAGCACGGCGGCTCTAAGCCGGCTGATGGCGAACGTGGGCGGCCCGAAGCCATGCCGCAGGAAGCTTCTGATGACAGCGGTCCAATCGGTGCTCCTGTATGGGGCAGAAATATGGGCTGAAAGTCAAAAAATACCGGATTCAAATGTCTTCGGTCCAGCGCAGAGGGGCACTACGCATTGCTTCTGCATACCGTACAGTGTCCGCGGACGCGGTTCTAGTTATTTCTGGCGTCATGCCAATTGAGCTACTTGCTTACGAGCGAAAAGAGATTTACAATCTCAGTGCCGAGATAGGTCGAGCAGCTGCCGCGGAAAGGGCGCGCGAGCAACTGATCCAGCAGTGTCAACAAAACTGGAATGCGAGCACAAAAGGTCGATGGACGCACTCCCTGATAGCCGACCTTCAAACATGGCTGAACAGACCACATGGGGAAGTCGATTTCTACCTGACGCAATTCCTCACCGGTCATGGTTACTTCCGAGAATATCTTCATAGAATGGGAAGGGTTTTTTTTCTGGGATGACGCCCGTGGAGAGGGAACTCCCATGAGTACTACTATACCGGCATAGTAGTATGCACGACTTGCAGCCTCAGAGCTACACCTGCGTACTAAAACCTCTCCACTAACCACTCTCCCCGCGGCACTGCCATTTAAGTTATTACCTCATGGGGCTGGTTGGCCAGCAGGCTCGCTACGTTATTTTACCGGTTCTAGCTTGTTCAGATCGCCTTAGATCTTTAAGAATTCCAGAGATATGTGCGCACATTTTATGCCAGTTCTCTGCTGATTTTAACATGTAGTCTACAATGTTGCTACCCTGTAGTATATTTCGGGTTTCAGGGGCATAGCGAGGGCAAAAGAATACTATGTGTTCCGCGTTTTCAGCAAGGCCTGTGCAAGTCGGACAGTGTGGGGAATCTCCATGCCCAAATCTTTTTAGATACTCTCGGTAGGGGCCATGTCCCGAATGAAACTGTGTCAAGTAGTAATTTAAATCTCCGTGGGCTCTTTCCAGCCAGTTTTTAATGCATGGAATAAGCTTATGAGTCCACCTACCCTCTTCCGATTCATCCCAACGCTTTTGCCAGATCTCCATAGAGCGACATCTTTCCTGCTCTATAACTTCTTTTCGGTTTAAACTGGTACTTCCCGCAGATACCCGCTTATACACTCTTTGCATCTCGTTTGCCAGGATATCTACGGGAATCAGTCCGGCAATTACGAAGGATGCTTCGTCAGATATGGTTCGGAATCCACAAATAGTCCTTAGTGCGCTTAGGCGATACACAGATGTGAGTATCTTCGCATGATATTTTAGGCTCATTGCTTCAGCCCAAATTGGAGCACCGTAGAGTAAGACTGAGCTGACCACTCTACTAAGCAATACCCTTCTACTATGTTTGGGACCGCCGATATTTGGAATCATTCTAGATAAGCATGCCTGTAAATTCGATGCTTTCTTTGCTGCATACTCCAGGTGGACCTTAAAGTTTAAACGGCCATCAATCATTACCCCCAAATATTTGATTGCGGGCTTTGATATTATTGCTTCTGATCCAACACTGAGTCTTATTGTCTCTATGGCCTTTCTGCTACTTATCAATACTGCCTCTGTTTTGTGATCAGCGAGTTCTAGATATCTTGATGATAGCCATGCCTTCACTCTCTTTATAGCTTCGCTGGCTTTCCTTTCAATATCCTGTATATGCTTCGCTACTATTACTACAGCTATGTCGTCTGCGAATCCTATTATTTTTGCCCGAGGGGGCAAATCGATGCATAGAACCTCGTCGTACATTAAGTTCCACGGGAGAGGCCCGAGAACGGATCCTTGGGGTACCCCCGCGGAAACACTGTACGCCTCTATTCCTCTGTCGCTCCGGTACTTTAGTTCCCGTTCGGAGAGATAGCACATAATTATTCTGATAATGTAATTCGGGGCCTCCATTTTGATTAGGTTTTCCATTATGTGCTGCCAGCTCGCAGTGTTAAATGCGTTTTTCACATCTAGCGTTATAACAGCACAGCATTCCTTTTTGCCTCCATGCCACCTTTTCCCTTCGATGGCCTCTTTGGCTATGTCAACCACTGATTTAACAGCATCTATTGTTGAACGAGATTTCCTGAAGCCAAACTGGTGTGGCGACAGAAAGCGTCTCTCTTCTGCGATCGATGTAAGCCTGTTGCAAATAATTTTTTCGAGGATTTTTCCCAGTGTGTCCAATAGGCATATGGGCCGATAGGACGAGGGTTCCCCAGATTGCTTATTTCCCTTTGGTATTAGGACTAGGTTTTGGACCTTCCATCTTTTCGGGAAAATGCCCTCATTAAGACAAGTCTGAAACACATTTACAAATAAATCTGGCCTCATTTTAATTGCAGCTTTTAAAGCCTTGTTGGGTATTCCGTCTGGCCCAGGGGCTTTTCCGTCTTGGATCTTCTTGCATGCGGACTCTAATTCGTTAACCGTAATAACTGGGACATCAACAATTTCGTATCGTGTACAGTTTGGTACGACTTCTTCCCTTTGTGGAAATAGAGTCGTTATTATATCGCACAGCCTTTCTGGGCACGTGATACTCGGTGCTTTCTTGCCCTTAGTTTTTGCCATTACTACTCTATAGGCCGTGCCCCACGGGTTTACATCCGCTTCTTCGCATATTTTCTTAAAGCTTTCACGTTTGCTTACTTTTATGGCGTTTTTTAAGCTCTTCCTCGCCGTTCTTAGAGATTGTAGGTTTTCGTTGAAGTCTGGCCTCCCTCTGCTACGCTGCATTCTGCATCTAGCACTCAGACACTGACGTCTAAGTATTTTTATATCGTTATTCCACCAATAGCATGGGGAATTTTGTTTCCTCACCACTCTTCGAGGCATAGCAGCATCACAGGCGCATGCGAGGTTACGAACCAGGTGGTCAACCTCGCTCTCTACCGAGCCAGCTTTGTGTTGGAACTCTTCCATCATGCAGGCTAGGACCTCTCCATCTAACATACTGTCTTTCCATTTTGGGCCTGTCAGATTTGGCATCTGTTTGGGTCGCCTCAGAGTTATATCCATTATTATTGCCTGATGGTCGCTGTGGGTATACTCCTCACTAACTCTCCAATTAATTTTTTGGGCCAAGGAGTCACTCGCCAGCGTTATGTCAATAATTGACCCAGTTCCCATTTTGCGGAAGGTGTATGTGAACCCGCTGTTTACTATTGATACGCCGAGTTGGGCAAAAGTTTCAAGCAGCAGCTCGCCTCTTTTATTTGTTAGTCTGCTACCCCATTCTGTTGCCCACGCATTGAAGTCACCGGCGATAATTAGCTGGGATTTCCCGTTTGCTTCTTCAGCAATGCTACGCAGAATAAGGGTATACTCTTCTTTTGTAAGGCTAGGTCTTGCATAACAACTAAAAATGCTAATTCCGTTTACCTCAGCTCGAACGAAACCTTCACCCATGCTGTGCCTTCCTTGAAATGCAAGTCCACCACAGAGCCATATAGCTGCACCCTGTTTACTATCGCAAACCCACGCACAGTCATCTTTACACCTGTAAGGTTCGCTTATAATCGCCATGTCTGCCTGAAGATCCCTTACTGTTTGTGATAGTAGATCTTGCGCTGCTTCACAGTGATTGAGGTTTATTTGGACTATTCTCATTTTTTCCTGTTTGTAAGAGCTTTCTTAAAAACTGGGCATCTGTAACTGCCTGTAATATGGTCTATGTTCTCTCTCTTTTCCGCTCTACACAGAATACACTGTGGATTATTTTTACAATCTTTAGCGAAGTGCCCCTCAGTGCCATACTTTCTGCACTGATTCGACCGGTCAAATGTGCTACCGCAATTACGGGACATATGGCCATACTGAAAGCATTTAAAGCATTTTTTCAGCTGGACCCTTTCGCGGATGCGACAGTTAACCCATCCTACCTTTACTTTCCCAAGCTGTATAAGTTTCTTAGCTTTTGGAGCAGATAAGCTAATAGTAGCTGTTTGAGTGCCAGCATAAGCAGGGCGTAGACCAGTTATATCTGAACTCTCAATACCTTCAAGACCTGGCAATGATTTAATAGCATTGTATACCTCTTCTTTGGTTGTAACCTCATCGATGTCTTTACATTCTACCAGGATTCGGTGAGTAAATGTCTTTACCGAAGCATCGTCCCCTAGGGTAGCACTCACAAGGGCCTTTGATTCCGCCGACTTTGGGCATGATTTCGCGAGTTCGATAAGAAGATCGAAGGGTGGACTCACCGTTCTGTCACTACTGTGGAAACGTCGAAGATAACGTGTACCACACATTCTTCACCTGCGAACACTTCTTGATTTCGCGAGGAATGTTGGAAGAAAGACACGGAGACATAACTCCGAACAACATAGTTGGGGTAATGATCTCCAGCGCAGAAAAGTGGGAAGCAGTTGCGAGATACGTGAAATTCGTACTCCGCTGCAAACGAGAGAACGGTTGTCTACTGAGGACACCCGAATGAAACGCCCCTACAAAAGAGCAGCCCCAAGGCTCTAACAGCGCGCTCCTGCATCTGAAGACATGCAGAATTGCGGTGCCAGATGCGGGATTCTTGCGCGGGCGATGGGAGTTTGGGTTTTAGTGGGTAGCCCAACACGCTTCGGTGGGAGTCCCACACTCGGGGAAGGTAGTATAGAGACTTGCGCCCCCGGCCAGTGCATAAAGCATTTCCCTCTCCTACGAAAAAAAAATTACCGATATTGTAGACTATACAAAGGAAGATTATGTCTCAATAGAGGATGGAGATGTAGCTTTATATAATGACTATGGAGACCTTTTTCATATCACAAATTTGACCTATTTTGAAGAATTAATAACCTCAGACAAAAATTATTATAATGAAAAATACGGATATAGTAATTTACAAGGAAAAGACGAACATGATGTAATAGATATTAATAATTTTGATTCAGATCCAGAAATTAAACTTATAGAAACTTTGTTAAAACAATTACAAAAGAAAGATAAAAGACATAAAAGAGGTATAAATGAATTAGAAACATTAGGGAAATGGATAGCAGGAACACCAGATCACGATGATTTAGTGTTAATTAATAATAAATTAAACGAACTAATCGAAAATGACAATAAACAATATACAACAAACTCTGAAATTTTTAAAACTATTACTCGATTAACAGAAACAATTAAAAATATAAATGAAAATTCACATATTAAACTATTAATGAAAAAAAAAATAAATTTTTACTGATTGAATTACAAAATCTAGTTCATACAATAGCTATGGCAAAAGTAGGAATTTTAAACCCAGCAATTTTACGTTTAGATGAAATAAAAAATATAACTCAAAGTGAACATGGACGATTGACTATAACTGATTTAATGGACATTTCTATTTTTAAAATATTACAAAATAAAGATGTAATAGTTATATACATTAAGTATCCAAAAATTATTCTTGATTGTAAATATTATGAAGTAAGAGCAATTGCACAAACAGACGGTAAATTGCTAATTGAAAATGAAATTGCAAAATGTGAAAAAGAATATATAAATATTAATAATTGTAAAAAGGAATTGAAAAATGCCTATTGTAAAATTAATAATACCAATACTTGTTTATCAGATGTTTTGTCCGCAAAATGAGCTAAATGTAAAAAGATTAGAGAAAAAATAAGGAAATGGATGCAATTAAAGAAGGAGCGATTTTAGTTTCAGGAAATCATACAATTGACAATCATATCGTAAATGGAGTTTACCTTGTTACTTTTGAAAATTACACAAATATTGATAATACAGTATATGAAAATATTGATTAAAAAATTTGGAAACATGTTAAGAATAATAATTTGAATAATTTTGAAATTATTAAATATATTGAATCAGAGGATTATAATTTAAAATTTCAAAATATAAATCTAATTAATTCTGTCAAAACTGAAATTAAGTCACACCCTGTATTTTGGACTTTTGTAACAATTGTCTTTATAATAGTATTAATATACAAGTATATACTTTTCAAAATTTATAAAATAGTTGAAGTTTGCAATAAAAGCAGACATTCGAAAAAACAAGAAGAATTGCTGCACGAACTCACTATAGAAATAAATCATTTAACAAACAAAATTGAAGAATCGGGACGATTCTTTTAAAGAAAGGGGGGAGTTAACAGTAGCCTTTACCTTTCAACTAAATTATAAATATAAACAAATTTCCAATAATGCAGTTGGTCATATTGTTGGTTGGACTTATATGAGGAAATCTAATTAAACCAATGGAATAACACTGATTTAATTGAAGATGTAATTTGATATCCTTCTGCAACCAACTGAGTAAACAATGGCTGAACGAAAGTTGCAACTGCAAAGTAACTGCGCAATTCCAAAACTAATTTATTATGCTATTAAAAAGATTCTGCAAAACAACTGCAGCTGAATAAATATTTTGACTAAGAAATAAGTTGCAACTGCGCAATTCTAAATTATGTTATTAATAAGATTCTGCAAAACAACTGCAGCTGAATAAATAATGAAACTTAATATCTTCAATAATAAAATTCCGAAAGAACTAATTGGAAATTATAACTGAAAATCATGTAAACATAATTTTAAGCTATAAATAAGATTCTTTTTGAATAAAGTTTAGTTTGGATTCAGTCTTGCAACAACACACCAATTGTTTGGTATCAGTCTTGCAACTAGACATACGTTTTAAGTTATTTTTAAAACGTATACCGGGCTCAACATAAGTTAATTTGCATGCATCAGTATACGCAAAGTGCCTTTATGCGAATGCCAGCGTGGAAAAAATTTAATTAAACCCATTCCCACATAATAAATGTGAATCTGCTTCACGCAGAAGGCTCGACATAAAATACATAAAGTACAATTAAATAATTGCTTGGCGAATTTTCCTTTGAGAGTATTATTAAAATATACTAACCCCTTCTCTATTAAAAAATTACATATACCCATGCATGTTTATAATTGTATATACATATTCACATACATTACATTAGGGCAGTTCGGTGATAAACATAGTCAGGGCCCAAAAAACTTTTTTTTGTTTTTGCTCACTCCCAAACGCGCTCTCTCATAATCACAAAGCGGATATAGTAATACAAGGCGAACCTCTAGCTTCTCGAAAACTTGTTAAATACCATATAGTTTCTCCGAACGGTTTAAAATATTTATAAACCTTTAATACTAAAAGGGAAAACTTTTTTCGTTGTCTCTCGCGTCACACCCCAAAACAAAATTGTGGTTTACAAACTAAATTTTTGAATCTGCGAAATACCCCATCGGAAATAAGAAAAATTAATAAAAATATATTCATATATAGACCTCGAAAGCTACCCTTTGCGATCAGATACAAGAACCTTTAATTAAGATCGGCAATAGAAATTTTTTTTCTTTAATCTCCGCCTCATACACAAATTAAAGTTATCTCGTTAATGCTTACCGCTCCTCATAGTGACGATAAATCTAAAAGTCCAAAAATGAGTGATGA
The DNA here is from genome assembly GCF_013731165.1 of Rhagoletis pomonella. Taxonomy (NCBI): domain Eukaryota; kingdom Metazoa; phylum Arthropoda; class Insecta; order Diptera; family Tephritidae; genus Rhagoletis; species Rhagoletis pomonella. Next base: position 196,406 of record NW_023458613.1, on the reverse strand, counting down.
TGAGAAGCAACAAGGAACTTCCACCGAATCTCAACGCGGTACGCGTGCAGGTGGAAGGTCGAATAAGAAGCAAAAAACAGTCAGTAGCTGCCCCTAAATTTATCTTGGAGACAGATAATCTAATGGACTACTGTACCCGATTCAGTATGACTCAAATCCAAGATAATACTGAGTCTGCATTAAAAATCAAGGACAAGAATATAGATAATTTTTGGAACCAGGTCCAGAATGCGTATGATGTAATAATAGAGACTGAAGAGCATGAACTTCCTGAGGATTTCAAAGCCTCCGCTTATAATAAGTATAGGTCATGCCTCATAACGTATGAAGATACGAAAGCCCAGATCGGTAATCAACTCCTGCTTCTCAACCCCACGCCTGCCCAAAGTATGTTACAACCCCAAGAGCAATTAGGCTTAGGCTTGAAGGTCCCTCCTTGCGATACTGAAACATTTTATGGGGGCTATGAACAATGGCCATCTTTCCGTGACATGTTCACTGTGGTCTACATAAACCACCCAAAACTCACTAAAGCACAAAAGTTGTACCACCTCCGGTACAAAACGCAAGGAAAAGCCGGCCAGATTGTAAAACAATTACCATTGAGTGAAGATAATTTTGAACTTGCGTGGGAAGCCTTAAGGTCCCGATATGAGAATAAACGAGTATTGGTTGAAAATCAAATAAGAATTTTAATGAACCTTAAAACAATCCCAATTGAGAGTAGCGAAGAAATTCAAAGATTGCAATGCACAGTGAACAACTGCCAGCAAATCCTGGCAACTCAACAAATTTCCACTGAGAGTTGGGATCCTATTTTAATATATTTGGTGAAATCCAAGCTCCCCGAAAATACCGTGGCATTGTGGGAACGATGGTCGCAAATGAACCAGTTCCTCACAACCCGGTATGAAGTGGTGGAAAGGGTGGATCAATGGCGACCAGCCAAGCCCCGACAAAATCCCCCAAATACCTCATTCTCAAGACAGCCGGTTTTACAAAATAGATCCTTTTCGAAACCCAGTCAATCCCAAAACTCTCATAACAGATCTCTAACGCATATCAACTCCCATATGACAGAGCAGCGCGAAATTCACAGTTGTGTTATGTGCAAACACCCTACGCATATGCTGAATAACTGCTACAAATACAAAAAATTGTCTATCCCAGATCGCACAAAGTTTGTGAAAGATAAAATTCTGTGCGAAAATTGCATTTCTCAGACACACTTAATAAAATATTGTAGCAGTACTAACACCTGCCTTCATTGCCAAAAGCGGCACCATTCAACACTCCACTATAGTGTAGCATCTATACCAAATAAAAATAATGATCGAATCCACAGAGCGACTTCGCAACATACAACCACACTGTCTAACGGTCCCAACTCACAAGCCACCAGTCAGTCGGAAGCCCTTAATGAACCGGCATCGGGTTCGAGCACAACACAAGTACAGTCCTTTTATTCGGAATACGATAACGAGGTACTGCTCCCAACGGCTATTGTGTCTGTAGAACACAGAGGTGATCTCTTTAAATTAAGAGCCCTGATTGAGCAAGGGTCCGAACGGAGCCTTATCTCTTCAAATTTTTCAATTGTTAATTCATTCCACCCAGCGCTCCCCATATGGGTGGTCTGTAGGAATCCGCAGTCAAGAGTTTCATAATGCACTTCAAAAGGACTGCCGGACCCAGCAAATTTACGTTTGAAGAGTTCACCACTCTCTTAATTAGGATAGAAGCCATATAGAACTCACGGCCACTCTCTGCGTTATCGCAAGATCCAACAGATCTCACCGCACTAACTCCCGCTCACTTTTTACGAGGCGCCCCACTCTTAGCCCTACCAGAAATTAATCACCAAAATCTATCTCTGGTTAACAGGTGGGAGAAAGTAAAAGTTTTACACCATGAATTTGGTAAACGTTGGAAGGAGGAATATCTAAAAGATCTACAAAAAAGGTACCGACGGAAAAACCCGCAGTCCGAGTCAAAAGTCGGCGAACTTGTCCTCATTGTTGATGATACTCTTCCTCCCATTGAATGGCATCTAGGTCGCATCGAAAAGGTGCACCATGGGAAAGATGGACATATTCGTGTTGTAGACCTCCGCACCCAATCTGGCATTCTTACTCGCCCAATAGTAAAAATATGCCCGTTGCCAACGGGAGACGGCCCTCTGACTTCTCCCAATGCGCAATAATTAAAACCTTTAATCACTCCCGTTCTCAAATGTATTTAATAATCTCTATTTTTGAATAAATATTCAAACACCGAGCACTAGTTAAATACCCTAACACTTGTGCCAAAAAATTCTCTCATCCTGAAGTAATTTAATTGTACTTATGTATTTATGAATAAATATTCTAATCCCACGTTTCTCCAATTGTCTTGTAGACTCGCCACTAATAGTCTACCTCAAATGGCCTACTTGCAGATGGAAACTGGCAGTAGCAGTACCGTCCCTACACCTACACCTCGCAGTAGCAGCGGCGCTCCGATACCAGCACCGTGGAATAATATAGGGAGCATGATCGTCGACCAGATTCCAAAGTCGCAGCCCGAGGACGAGGGAGTGGACTTCCAGCGATGCCGCTTGTGTGCGCGTCACCACGCCCTGCGTGTGTGCCAAGCATTTCGCGCAATGCAGCCAGCGCAACGTTATTTGATCGCCCGTGCACACTACTTCTGCACTAATTGCCTGGCGTTATAGCACCACAGCAGCGAATGCCCCTCCGTTGGCGTATGCAAGCTTTGCGGCCAGCGGCACCACACTCTGCTTCACCGCAAGTCTGCTCATTCAAAGCATCCGCCACTGCACTCAGCACCAGCTCCGCGTAGAAGCGAAGCCAGCCGTTCGCACCGGCCACGCCGCTATAACGTCACGCGTAACGCGAAACAGAAATCTCAGCATCTCAGCAGGATGGTTAAACGAGCGACGCATGCCGTTTAACCGTCGCAACCATGAACTATTTTTAAAATTGAATTTCTTTAGAATTGTTATCTACTTATATATTGTATCTTTTGCCTTTGAATTATCTAACGTGTGTCTACGTACATATTGTATCTTTAGCCTTTGAATGCCTTAACTTGTATCTACCTACATACATATTGTATAATTTGCCTTTGAATTGCCTAACTTGAAAAAACATTGTAATTAGTGAATACCATGAATTGTAAAATTTAAAGAAGGTAAAGCAGCGCGCAGCTGACATTTTAGGTTGACAAAATGTCAACAAAAGAAAAAAAAAGTATATACGCACACAAAATTTTCACTTAGCATCCGAGCGGTCGCATATATTTTTTCGAGTTGCAAATCATTATCTTTGAAATAAATTCAAGTATTCATTTGTAAGCACGTGCGTTTTTCCTTTATAAATCGCGATTTAGCAAAGTTAGTCGCGTGAGATCTTTTAGTGGTAGCAATCGTGCCACCAGACTTGTGTCCACCTTGAGGGGAGCAGCCTCATCCCGTATCAGCGTCGCAGCGTCCGCACGCCATCAGCGCAACCCAAAGGTCCTATAAAGCCACCCCACAGCTCCACCAGCAACATTGTCACCACCACTGTCGCCGTCAAGGCCCACCATCAAAAAGCAATCGCAATCAGCGCACACACTCGCACCATCGCCAAACCAGCAGCAGTGCACCAGCTCCAGGTTCAACGCCGAATCCGTCGCCACCACCGCAGGGGCCAACACCGCGCCACTTCGCTTTCGTCTATCGTCACCAGCAGCCACCGTGTCCACCGCCGCTTGTACAACAGCAGCGTGAGAAATCCCACACGCATCGAGGCGTGTGCCTATGCACTGTGCGCCGATTTCTTTCTTTCTTGCCGTTTCTCTATACTATATCCTTTTTCTCACGCATGCACATTAGGTCAAATGATTCATTTGGCTGTGCGAAAGTCCAATTTCGTAAACGCAGTTTTACATTATTTTTTGATGCCATTCTGTAGGGAATACTCCAAACTAACAGAAACTTCACTTTGTTTTAGTAAAATAAAAATCACCATTAGACAGCAATCAAACAAAGTTACACTTTCAAAACGTTATTGACACGTTGTTTGCGCAACCGGTTTATTTCTTAATTTTAAAGTGCATTTTTCTTATAATGTTCGAATAATTAGAGGAAAATTTTTAATGGAAAACAAAAATATAGGTGAGAGCCTATGTCGTAATTAAAAAAAAATTGACTTTTTATAATTTTTTTGCAAAAAAAAACTGACTTATTTGCATAACCTGAAAAATTTTCTGATTTATTTCCATTTATGATTTACAATTTTTTACAATTTTGTTAACTTTCGGCAAACAAAATGGAAATGGAAATGGATAAACTGGGATGTAGTGAGTTGATCTTATTTTACTTAAGCCGCCGTTTTTAGCCGTTTTCAAGAAAAACAGTTTTTTCTGGGCTATCATGCTATTACAAAAGGCGAGCTGTTTTTAGTTTGGCTGATTGGATGTTCAAAGAAAGAAAGGCTTTCTTCGGTTGTCAACTATGTTAAAAAACAAATTTGGTGCTGTTAACATTTGCGAAAGTTTCATGAAACTCTTAGAAGGAAAACCGCCTATTTTTTCAATTATTTATCAAACAAAGACGAAAATTATGGAATTATTATCCCGTTTCTTACTGATGGAGTTGTTTTAGAAATCAAAGCCAACTGTGTCGACCAGCAGCTGGATTCTAACTTTCGCTATCGCTAAAATATGCCAAAATGATAAAGCTAACATTTTATCCGAATTTTTGGCTATCCCCAAAAATTGCGGTTCTGCCCTCCCTTTCGCTAAAAATAACTTAGCCTAAATTTTAATATTTCACCCGGCCGCAAAAGGCGCTGTGCAATAACAGCAGCTGTCAAAATTTGCTTGCATTTTAATGGTGGTAAATAGTCCATTTTAATGGTGATAAATAGTGAAAATGGAAGTATATGATAGCAAAAAAAATACCATACATTTCATCTCCTGTAGCATAGCTATGTTACAAAGGCACTTGCGCCGATTCGCATAGACTATTGATGAGCAGCCTTCGTAAAAAGGCAAATCATTTAGAGAATCTATAGATTGCAATTTCGAATTTTTTGCTCAAGGTGAATAGGGGTTTGAACATTCTTTTGTAAATTAGTTTCAAAAACATTCGTATTCTTTTCACGAAGTTACCAGCGGTTTTTAGTAAATGTGTTACGATGCAGCATTTGCAGTCTGAATATAAATAATATTGGTGGACAATTTGGGAAAAATCTTGGGAATCTCTCCTCAAGGCATATCTGCAAGACATGTAGTAAATATAATTTTTTTTTATAATTAAGGGACTTCGATAATATTTTTTTTTTAATCCCTAGATGAAACCATTTATGTACATGACCATACTTATTTTATTTATGTAGCTCAACTCAATCCGGGTTGAGTATGGAAAGAAAATAACTTGTTTCAAAACCAGGCTATTTGGACAATGTTTTCGAGAACTACCTAAATACATATTGAGCCCTAACCGCCAAAATAACGTAAGCGACATTTTTTTCAAAATTTTCTTTTTGATGCAGAAATATTCCTAGAGCATCTAGATGCATTTCTGCATCTAAAAGAAAATTTTGAAAAAATGTCGCTTACGTTATTTTGGCGGTTAAGGCTCGATATACTCATCATTTGAACATAAAAAAGTCTGTTTTACGAAAGCCAAGTCACGTTTTTTACATTATATTTACTGACTTTACACTTTTTTTTAACGGTTTCCATCCTTTTACATTAAAATAATGCTATATTTTAGCTGCTATTAATTTCGCACAGAAAAAGTAATCATTTGACCTATTTAATGTGGCATGTAACAATTTCAGTTTTAAAAATTTCATACTCCATTTTTGCGATAACGCCGCCTAAGAAGTTTCAGTTCAAAATCCGGGCTTCTTTCCAAATTTGGGTCTGGGGAGAAACACCACCGACCCCCCCACCCTCTAGTCCGGCCTGTATGTACTTACCCGTGGTAAATCCATATCTCAATAAATTTACATAAAGTAGATATGTCTACCGCAAATGGTAGCAATTTTATTTCCCTGTTTCGATTTTTTATCATATATATAAATACATTTAAATTTTGCTGTTTTTAATGTGATGAAAAGACAAGTCGGTTTGCTATGAGGCATAAATATTTACCGCAAACAAACATGAGCAAACACTAAATATATATCTGTACAAAAGGTGCTTAGGGTTTTATGTATGTTTGTACTCATATTTGACTAGAAACTCAACTCAGAACACAACTAGTTAATGTTACTCAAACGAATAGAGGAGATATGAGCTATAAGGCAGTTCCAACAATTTGGTGCTAACATGAACATTCATAGGGACCATATTTTACATTGTCGCTTGGCAGAGATGCATACGTATGTTGATTTTACGGTGGATTTGACCCCGATGTATTCAGTGATGTCTTATTGCATTTGAGATAGCTACTATACTGTGAAACGCGATGTGATGTGCTTCGGATAAGTTCACTGCGTTGCGGTATCTAAAAACAGAAAATTAAAATTTACTTAACTTTGGGTATTACGCGTTTTCAAATTAAATATTTACCGAATTTTCCTAAACATTCGATGCTAAACCGGAATTGTTAAAACTGTCCAATAGCATAATTTATCTGTAGCCAGTATGTATCAAATTGGTAACTACCGCAAGTTACTTGTACGTGTACATTTTTATTCTCTCCAACTCATGTTGCAACGAGAAATAGTCTCCATGCAGACTTCGGTATTGTTCTAGGAACTTTTGTTTTTCCTCCAGCAAAAGTCTGAAAAATGAATTAGGTATAGGTATATAGGTATGTATCAAGAATGATAGAATGCAAGATTGCGCATTCCGGACGGCGATGTAATTTCTCAATTAAAAGCAAACAAAGGCGAATAGGAGGATAAAAGAAAGTGTCAGATTAGGAAATTACCTTAATACTCCACTTTTCGATAGGAAACGTGTTTTCATTATTAAAATTAAAAAAAAAAAGTGATTTATAAAGAGGACTAATGCGATTCTACAATAGCGCAGTGGCAGTGGCAGTGACAGTTTTTAACACGCAGTAACAGTTCGAAAAACTGCCGCTGGCACTGCCACTGCGCTATTGTAGAATCGCTATAATAAATAAAATGTGAAAAACGGCGATTTTAGTGAAATTATGGTGAATTTCAATGCATTTAAAGTTTTTGAGGCGTTGTTTACTATAAATTGAGAACTGTAAAAGTTGGCAAAACCAAAGTAGCGGTTCCCGGAATGCGCCACCTTCGTTCTTTACATCGTGGGTATATATGTACATATAGGGATAATTTTTAATCCTTTATACAGGGTGTCCCAGAAGTAACGTGCCAAACTTTAGGGGAAGGTAGGTGGGGGGGTGAGCTCCCTGATAAACAAAAAATTTTCAGGTAAAAGTGTCACCGTTTTTGAAATATTTACATTTTTTCGAATTTAAAAAAAATCGTGCCTTTTCATGTGTTTTCTTTAACTGCAACTACAAACCGGGCAACACTTAGTAAATTTTTTATGTAAAATACTTCCAGATAGTTGCCTCTCCATACTCAAATGCCATGTAGTTAAAATATATTAAGGAACCATCTTAAAATTAGGACTATTTCTGGATTTTTAACTATTTGATATTTTCTTCCCCAACTTTGACTATCTCGGGTGAAAAAAAATGCACTGAGCTATAACTTTACATTACGTAAAAAAATTGCTCATTTCATAAAGATTTCAGAAAGGTGCCACACTTACTGTTTCGAAAAGAAAAAAAAAGTTATAGCCGCTTTTGTGGGTCAAGGACTGAGACACGCTAGAATGTATTTAATAGATTTAAATTGAATTTGCTCTTGTTACCGTCAAATGACATGCTAAATAGTACAAAGGTACATAATTACTTGCTTCTGACATTATTTTATGTTACTTACCGGAATTCGGACTAGAGTCTATAACAAGGGCTATATCTATCAATATTTTGTGTGGAGGATGGGTTCACGTGAAATAAGATATACATGAGTTGGATGAAGAAAAATGTATTCATTTATTGATAAAGTATGCTCAAATTGGCGACCTTCTACCCTAATACAAGCTCGGCACCTTTTAAGAAAATACGCTTTTAGAGATCTTAAACTCAATTGGGCTATCTCAGCAGCAGCTCCATTTATTTGTTCCCGCAAATGCTCTTCGTTTTGAATTGTTTTTGAATAAATTAAATAAATAAATTAAAATTTTGTCCTTAAGACAGCCCCAGTAGAAAAAACCTAATGGATTCAGGTCTGGCGATCGAGCGGGCCACGTGATTGGCCCGTATTGTTCAATCCATCGGCGAGGATAAGTTTCGTCTAAATGAGTGAGCAGGGCACCCGTCATTTTGCAGCCATAGTCTTCGCCGCAGGTTTAAGGGTACATCTTCCAAAAGAGTTGGAAGCCGTTCCTGAAGGAATTCTAAATAACTGTGAGAGTTGAGCGTTGGCGGCAGTTCCACAGGTCCCAATATCTGACAATTAAAAATACCGCACCATAAATTTATTTTGTACCGGTACTGCGAACGATCTTCTCTCATTCCGTGAGGATTGTCTATCTGCCAACTGTGAAGGTTATGTAAATTAAAATAACCATCACGTTTGCACGATGATTCATCGGGCCAAATTATTTTATTAAAAAAGTTGGGGTCTGATGCATGCATTCGCAACATTTCACGGCAAAATCTAACAGTCGACAGGTAATCTCTTTCCTGTAGAGCCTGAACACGTTGAATGTGGTAGGGATGAAATCGATGGTCTTTCTTTTGGTATTCCCGTCCGTCTTTCCATCATTCTCACTGAAGTCGATGGACCTAGTTCCACTTCCTCTAACACAGCTTTAACATCTACCGTTGCAGGACGTCCTGTTTCGCCGCCACGCCTTCCAGGTATGCGACCTTAAAAAAGTGAAAAATGATAGTTAACAAGCAAGCAAACAAGAAAGGTGTAAAAATCACTTACCCTCATATATTTCTCTATGGGTCCGGGCGAATACTTCACGACCCGGATGTCGACGATTGGGGTATCGCTCTGCATAGAGTCTTTGAGCAGCTCTGGCATTACAGCAAGCTTCACCGTAAATTAGGTGAATATCCGCATATTCATGCGACGTATACTGCGTGTTCTCTGTCATAGTATTAATAACACAATGTTCGAAGGGTCCAATTTCACAAAATCCATTTTCACTAATTCCGGTAAGTAACACAAAATAATGTCAGGAGCAGGTAATAATGTACCTTTGTACTGTTTAGCATGTCATTTGACGGTAACAAGAGCAAATTCAATTTAAATCCTTTACCCACAAAAGCGGCTATAACTTTTTTTTCTATTCGAAACAGTAAGTGTGGCACCTTTCTGAAATCTTTATGAAATGAGCAATTTTTTTATGTAATGTAAAGTTATAGCTCAGTACATTTTTTTTTTCACCCGAGATAGTCAAAGTTGGGGAAGAAAATATCAAAAAGTTAAAAATCCAGAAATAGTCCTAATTTTATGATGGTTCTTTAACATATTTTAACTACATTGAATTTGGGTATGGAGAGGCAACTATCTGGAAGTATTTTACATAAAAAATTTACTAAGTATTGCCCGGTTTGTAGTTGCAGTTAAAGAAAACACATGAAAAGGCACGATTTTTTTTAAATTCGAAAAAATGTAAATATTTCAAAAACGGTGACACTTTTACCTGAAAATTTTTTGTTTATCTTTGTTGCTTGGGCAGACGGCATTAATTATTATTTTATTCATTGAGAAATAAAATTTATTTTATTTGTTTTGATTTTATTGTGACAGAAAATAAAAGTGTTGGAAATAGTTTTATTTTTCTTTAAGAATTATGGGCTGTGTTTAATAGAATACCAGTCAAATACTATGAAAATCAAGATGGTATTGTTATAAGATAAACACACATCTGGTATTTGCACGGTTTGTAGTTACAATGTCTGATGTCTGTCTTGGGTATTATTCAGAAATGCCCAACGAACTCAAAACTAAGTAGTACTTTTAATAATATCTACGGAGAAAGCCGTTGAATCCGTTTAATTCAACGAATTCGATTGTGGCTCGTGTATGTTATAAGTTGATAATTTTCTTAAAAAATTTTTTATGGAAACTTTCAATTATAACTACAGTGCCCATCCGTCCTGTATTATACGGTACAGTCCTCTTTTTTGACCCATTGTCCCGGTAATTTATTTATTTTATACTGGACGCCACATGTTCTGTATTTCTTTTAATGTCCCGTATTCGGTATCTTGGCGCCTTAACAGCTCATAAAAAGACATGCCTATGAACCAGTTTTTATTTTTAAGTCTAAACGCCTGTGATTCGAATCGAGGAACACATCGTTTCTAGATACGAAAAAAGGCGCGAGCTCAAAAGTTGACCGCGAAAAAAGGCGCATAAAAAAAAAGTCAGCGAAAAAAAGACTCTTAACATAGTTGACGGCGAAGAAAGACGCGTTAAAATATATGACGGTGAAGAAGGACGCGTAAACTTATTTTTGCGGTCATATACTTTTGCAGGTGTAACAGTATGTAAATTCCCTAAACAGATTTTGTAATGATGGCCAAGTATAAAACTTTGATTACGCGTCTTTTTTCGCCGTCGGAACTCTAACACGCCTTTATTCGTGTCTAGTGACGACATATGTATGTATATGGTCTCTGAAGTTATAATTTTGCGTAGAAAAACTGGGTATTTGTGCGTACGAATCGAAATTAGACGTTAATGATTGTTGTTTCACTAGTATTTAGCTTTACAAAGGATTTTTCATCGCATTTCACGTTGAATATCCTGTGTGAAGCAAAGCATATTGAACAGCTAGCAGCAGTAGAGCAGCTGATTTTACTTTTGTCAAGAATTTCATCTTTAAATTGTCATTTTGGTATACATTTTACTCTAAAATTTCAAACCTTGTTTACGTACATGAATGGATTCTCGGATACTATTACTTGTCCAATGTGCCGTGGTGTGGAGGTAATTTTCAAATTTTGTGAAGCGAGAATATATTCATTAGGCGAAACTACGCAAAAAAATTGTTGCTGAAAAGTAAAGAACTCACAAAGATGGAAGGGAATTGGAACCCTTTGAAGGTACGCTTTGCAATATAGCTCGTTCCGGATGCTATTCACTGCATTGTGCTTGGCCGAAATCGGAGTCTGAAAATAATCCTTTGAATACCACTCGTGCTTCAAAAGTAGTCGGATATTTTTATCACGTTTCGCTGCCTGGGAATGTTTGTAACAAATGTTGCGGGGTAAACATAAATAGCATAAATTACAAAGTTTAATGAAAAAAATATTCTATAAATGTGTGATGTTGCTACTGAATATTTATGTGCTGCTTTCACAAAATATCGAAAAATATATGCCAAGTAAATATGCTGTTTCAGAGCTAATAAATCTGGGGTCATTGAAAAGGGTTTTAAAACCCCCTAGCTTTTGTGGAAAAATGGGCAAAATTATGTTTTGTCCAGTATTGCGCTACCATAAATATGGTCACCGTAATTAGAACAGTAATTGCTGGTTTGGTCTTATTTCTTAAACATAGAAAATAACAATTTCATATGAAATATTACAACGGTGGGCAAACGCGGCTCTTTGAGCCAAATGCGGCCCTTCGCTTAGTAAAGTGCGGCCCTTTTTACCTTCTATCTGCACATTTGAACATTTTGGCTAATTTTACTTTTTAAAATACATATTTCTTTGCTGGACATTCTTTTCCATTGTGTTATTTTATTCTTTTTATATACACATACGCAAATTGAGATCGGAACATTACCTGCAATTGGAGAATGAAATTGGCTTACTGACTTAATGTTCTTTACTGATATGATGCAACATTTGCAAATCTTGAATTTGTCTCTGCAAGGAAAGAATAAAAATGTTTTGGATTTGTCACAAATTATTTTAAGTTTTGAAGCCAAACTACGTCTTTTTTATTCATGTTCTCAAAAAAAGAATATTTCACCATTTTCCATGGGTAGAAAAAAATATTGCACATAATTTAAAAGCAGATTTTTAAAAAAGATTTGCCGATTTGAAACTACTTAAATGTACGTTTGCATACATTCTAAACCCTTTTTTATGTAACATAATTGTGGCTGAATTTACAATATCCGAAATACTCCTTTTTAAGAAAAGCGAGGAAGAATTGGAGTTGTAATCAAAAGAAGATAAGGCACTGGAAATGCAACAAAAATCTTTACAATTGCTTGAATTTTGGCAAAAAGTACCAGATTTAAAATATCCGCTGTTGAAAACAGCTGCGTGCCGTATATTTTCAATTTTTTGTACAACGTATAACAGTGAGTCTTTGTAATCAACAATGAAATTCGTAAAGTCAAAATACCGTTCACAATTGACTAACCAACATTTAACAGAACTGTTACGAACGACTTTAACTGACGTAAAACCAGATTTTGAAAATTTAGCAAAAGGGATCTTTTGAATTTTTCTTAATATATTCATACATATCTTACGTACATTAGAATAATAATAAAATTTATGTTTTTCATTTCTAATAATAATTTTATTTTTTGTTTTTGTTGTATTTTTGTGGCTCTTTGTACCATATAGAATTTACATGTGGCGGCCTCGGCCTTGCCCACCCCTGAAAGATTACATAATACAACTTGTCGGCCGCTGTGGTGTAGTGGTAAGCAGTGCGCGCTTCCACTCCGCAGCACCTGGGTTCAAACCCTGGTCAAAGCAACATCGCAAAAAATATAGAAAAAAGGTTTTTTATTAACAGCGGTCGTCCGTCGACAGGCAATGGCAAACCTCCGAGTGTATTTCTGCCATGAAAAACAGCTTCTCATAAAAATACAATCGCCGTTCGGAGTCGGCGTAAAACTGTAGGTCCCTCCGCTTTGTGTGACAACATCTAGGCGCATGCCACAAATCGGAGGAGAAGCTCGGCCAGACGTATGTGAAAGCGCCAATCTATTATATTATTATTATTAAAACTTGGTTGCTAAATTATCAATACCTTAATAACACGGCTTATTTGTTCAAAAAATATTTTCTTCAAAAAGATATAACTAATTTTTGGGCCGAGTAGTATCTTTATTCCTCTACCAAAAACTAACGGAAGGATCCCGCATACTCGCGCCAAAAAGGGTGGCGGCTATTTTTATTTCAATAGATCAACTTTCCCATTTTTTCCAAATAATATAAAGTGTATTAAATTAAAATATTAAAAATTAATGTAATGTATCATGTGTCTTAACGAAGCGGAAGTAAATTTTCAAAAATCCAATAACGAATCCAATATGGCGTCCAAGGATTCAAAAAAAAATTACTGAATTTTCAAGAAATTCGGTATTAAGAGGTTCTTAAGTTCGCTCATTTGAAACTAATTTTTGAAAATTCAAAATGCAAAATCCAATATGGGTCCGAAATTTCTAAAAATTTAAACCTGAATAACTTTATTTAAAAAGTAATTTTTAAGCAAAAAACACAAACGACTTCAATTCCCCCGTGAGACAGTAAATCTTATACACGAAAAAATTCATATATTCACGAAACTGGGGGCCAAATATAGTAAAACTGCGTTTCTAGTTTTTCTATCTAAAAAAAATTAATTTTGTGGTGCACCAGGACGAATAAGTATTGAAAATGCCCTTTTAAAACTTTATCCTTGAATATCCTTAGAAGTTTCCAATATTTATCTTTGAAAAAATATATGTCAAGGACTAATATGCTAACTACCACATCCGCGAATTTCGTCCTTCTAACTTTATTAGTTCTAAAAAAAAATGTTTCACTTCTCTTTATAAGATGTTGATAGTTACAATAAACCAACGGTGGGCAAACGCGGCTCTTTGAGCCAAATGCGTCTCTTTTTAAAATACATATTTCTTTGCTGGAAATTCTTTTCCATTGTGTTGTTTTTTATTTTATTCTCTTTACATACACATACGCAAATTGAGATCGGAACATTACCCGCAATTGGAGATTGAAAATTGGCTTTCTGACTAAATGTTCTTTACCGATATGATGGAACATTTACAAACCTTGAATTCGTCTCTACAAGGAGAGAATAAGAATGTTTATTAGGAAAAATTTAGATTGAGATTGAATTCAATTTTTCCTAAGAAACAATCGTGGTACAGTGCTAAATAAACATATAAAAAATAAAACGTTAATAAGCCAGAATAACATTGACAAATACATAGTTTAGGAAGAGCCTGCCTGAAACTATACAATAAAGCAAATAAGCAAATGGATGTATAGAATTGACAACAACAACCACGCTGTCAAGTTTAAATATGGCAAATCAGCTGCAATTGATAGTAGTTGGTTGAATAAGAAAAATGAATTGGCAACAAGAGTTTACAGGGTGTACATAGCTCAGTGGTTAACGCTGCTGACTTTGCACATCGATTACGCAGGTTCGATCCCGGCTGAAGTCTAGAAAAAAGAAGTCTGAGGAGGAGATGTGGTGATCTCCGAAATAGCTGCTATAACTTCTACCGCTTAGACTTTGTTGCTTTTTCAATTTTCCCTAATAAACAATCGTGGTACAAAGCTCAATAGAAATACTAAAAAAATATTAAGAATGCTTTTGATTTGTCGTAAATTATTTTAAGTTGTGAAGCTTAACTACATACGTCCTTTTATTCATGATCTCAAAAAAAGAATATTTCAATTTTCCATGGCTGGAAAACAAATATTGCACATATGTAATTTAAAAGCACATTTTGAAAAAAGATTTGCCGATTTGAAATTATGAAATATGCGTTTGCATACTTCATAAACCCTTTTTACTGTAACATAATTGAGGATGAATTTACAATATCCGAAATACTCATTTTTAAGAAACTTGCAAAGAAGGGGAAATTGAGAGAGCAAAATGACATTTAAGGGTGAAACGATACCTTACAGGTATCGATACTTTTACTTGGAAGTAGTATCGAAACAAAGTATCGATACCGTAAAAATATCGGATCTAAATTATCGATACCTACTCATATCGATACTTTTGGCTATGAAGGTACGCTAAATATATGAACTAAATAAGTTAAGTTATCTGGGAGTCCTCAACTCCAAAACTATATGTTTAATGATGAATGGTAATTAAAGCAGACAGTTCATAGGAAAAGATTTCAAGAAAGGTTTTCTCGTTTAAGAAAAAAATTTCCGCATAAAATTTTTTGAGACAGTCTATTTTGGGTGTACTTCCCAGGTATAGAAGTTTTTCCTAAAATTTCAGTGCAGTGGAAATGTACTATTATGTACAAAAACAATGAGAGAAAGATTTAAATACGATAGTTTCAAAAATTACTTTATTACTTCACCTGGTAGAATTTCATATACAATTGAAAGTCTGAAGAGTATGAGAAATTCTTTAAAGAATTTAAAATATGAAAGATTTTCTAGTATCTAGTAACCGCAAAATAGAAAAATTGTTCTATTTGGCATCTACTTTTATCCATACTAGATGAGAAGATCGCGTTTACACAGGATTTTTTTAATCAACTCTTTTTTTTCTTATTTGTTTAACGAAGCTAGACTACCGCTACCTTTAGTATTTTCCGCTAGTTTTTTCAGCGAGAAGAATAAGACCCTGCCACGTGACTGGTGCTAAACGCGCGCCCTCTTGGATTTTGCTAAATGCCGTCACATGCTTACGCGCGTTAAACGCGTAGAGTTACTCAGTGAGTTTAACGTCGCGTGGAAACGTCAGTACTGAACATTCATCTGCTTCACTCTTCCACTCGAACCGTTGGCCCCTGTATACGTCGCATTACATCGACTTAGGAGAAGTAGTCGGAGCAAGTATTTTTTGAACTATATCGAGTTTAACGCCTGGTTTTCGCTGGCAATTAAGCAGGCATAAAGGGCAAAGCGCTTAATATTCGGAATAATATTGGAGAAAAATTACCCAAGCCAAATTGGCATAGTATCGGGTTACGATACGAGTATTTATTTTTCGATACCTATTCAGTACTTGGTTCAAAAGTATCGATACCAAAACTACTTGGTATACAATATACATAAATGAAGATACTGGAATCATTATTATGGAAATATGTACGGTTTAAACACTTTAATTGTTTTGTATACAAGGGCGCAGCCAGCCTTTCAGCTAGGGGGACATGAGTTTATATAGAGGGAAAAAATGTTTTTAATTCATTTTAAACGTCTTTTTTGTGTATATAAATAGACATTTTTGGGTTTAAGAAGGTATAAAATTTTTGGTATCCTTTACAACGATACCAATTTTTTAAAAATCGGTTTGGAATTTTTTTGTTTAAAATATTTTTTTATAAAAAAAGGTATTTTTTACTTTTAAGTGTTTTTTCTCAAATTTTTATACAACTATACAAATATGCATACCAGAAGAAAGGGGGTTTAATCGCCTTTACAACGATACGAAATTTTAAAAATCGGTTAGTAATTTTTTTGTTACATTGTTTTATAAAAGAAGGTACTTTTTCCTTTTAAGTTTTTTTTCTCAAATTTTTATATACAAGGTATACAAATACGCATATCAGAAGAAAGAAAGTTTGATTACGTTCACAACGATATCAATCTTTTAAAAATCCGGTAGTATTTTTTTTGTTTCAAATATTTTTTTTTATAAAAAAAAGGTATTTTTTTACTTTTAAATGTTTTTTCTAAAATTTTTACATACGCAGCATACAAATATGCATAACAGAAAAAAGGGGGTTTAGTCACGTTTACAACGATACCAATTTTTTAAAAATCATTCAAGATTGTTTGAAATGTAAGGTTTTTAATTTTTCGAAGACCAGATTTTTGACCCTTATAGCACCTTTAATATAAGTTTGCACGAAAAAAGTTATATACCATTTAAATAAGACCAAAAGGCGGACAACGTCTATATTTTTAGTTTTTTAGTTATTTACATATAATAATAAAAAATAATTGTTTACCAAGGGTCCTATTTCGAACTTCGAAGGCGCATATCTCGATTTCGGATGCTAACTTCGAAAAACGGAGAAATTACTTCTTTACCTATGACTCAATCACTTAAAAAAAATTGATACCTAGCACGGTGGGCCTGTACCAACTTTAAATCGAAGGTCATAGCACATCATTTTTTATTGCTAATTTGGGTTATTTATGTTATAAATAATGTGTAAAAAATTTATAGCCCATAACTTGTCGAGCCGTTTTTGAAAAAACTCATTTTAAATAAAAATTATTCCTTTTCTTTTAAAATTTTCATATATACATATTGTATACATACAGTTGTCGGAATTCGACATCTTTTTTTCATACAATTTTGAATTTTACCTGTCACAAATACTAACTCCTTTATGCGAATTACATTTTGAAGTCCACCAGCATATTTATAGCGAATTTACAGGAAAACTTACAATCGATTTATGAACGTTAATACCGGATTGATTAATGCTAATTCTATCAAGTCTCCTCCAAATTTCTTCAGTTGCTTTTGAAATTAGACCGAAAAAGGAACCTCGATTTTCATTTATAAAAAATATGCATATGTATTTGTATGTACAGATAAGATGTTCATCACTGACTAATATGTCAAACATATACCAATTCAGACTTTAAATAAGTTTTTCGATTATATTTGTCTGAGAGCCTCTTGGAGGTTAAAAACTAAATTGCCCAAATCTACATAAACTCTTTCTTTTTTTCATCAGAATCGTTAACGGTTGAGAAAGTATCATGAAGATTTACAACAGAAGATAATATTTCCTTCTCTAACGGCGGTTTCACGCGAGTTTTGGTCAAGACTGGGCCAGAGCCCAATATTTTTCCATCACACGACTGGGCTACAAAGTTACACCAAATTTTATTTTACTAATATGTGTTCTAAAAGTGAAACAAATCTGATCATAAGTATGATTTTTTTATGATAGCTCTCAATCTCTGCGCCAAATATCGGAAGCCGAAAAGCGATATGAGAATTTCAGTTTGTATGCGCGGTGCCACGCCACCTTTTCCAAAATCTACCACTCTTCGCCGTAAGTACGTTATTGACAACATATGTTGCTGTATCAAATTTCGGGACGTTAGCGTAAGAGGTTCCAGAGATAAGCGATATGAGAATTTCAGTTTGTATGGGAAGTGCCACGCCCACTTTTCCAGTACCTACCATTTTTCGCCGTAAGTAGGGTATTTACAATCTATGCATCAGTAATTGGTTTTAGAGATATTGTGCTTTTCACATTTTAGTCTATAAGTCAAATGCCACGCCCCCTATATATCGGGGTTAACATTTCTGGATTAGAAGAAGTTATATCCTCTAAATTGGTGTATGTTTCATAGAAATCGAGCGAACGGTGCCTTCAAAAAAGGAATGGCAAAATTTTCTTGTGGCGTATTTATATAAAGATTATATCTGTGGTCGTAAGCAATAACCGCCTAAGTCGACTTAAGAAAGAATTAAGTTATATATGCTATGGTTTTCTGCAACTATTATTCCATGTATACGTGAAACTCCCATCTCGTTACCTATTCTATTTAAAAAGTTATAAATGAAAGTATTTTGGTTTCACCATAAGGTTAACATTACAATCCAAATCTTTAAAGCGCTTTTTCTCGAATTCAGGTTTTTTGACTTAGGCGATTATTGCTTATGACCACAGATATATGTATTTTTGGACAACTAATGGGAGAGCAGCATGGTGTTTTACATACAACCCTTTAAATTTTTTAAACAGTAGCTTATACATGTTGAGCATTGTATTCTTGCACTGCTCTCAGTAATTTAGAACCCGCGGGCCCGAGCTTCTTAAGGGTCCCGAAATATCGAACCACAACTTGTTATTATTTTTTTTTACAATGTAGTTGCGCCTTCGTTATAGGCTTTTATTATAAAAATATTCCGATTCGTGCTGATGGTTCCTGACTCTATAAGTTAAATTAAATGATCATATGGCGCAAAACGTGGACTCTTACAAGACGTTTTGGCTCACAGTACTTTTCAAATACCGCTGAAACTCGCTAGAATACAACTTTCGGATAGTTTTTATACCCGAGCGCACTTGTGCACAAGGGTATATTAATTTTGTT
>NW_023458613.1:172152-177267 GCF_013731165.1 Rhagoletis pomonella | reverse complement strand
ACTATTGAAACGTGTATATTTTTCAACCAGAATCTGTGTAAATATACGCATAGGATGTTCAAGATTTGATTTTAAACATTAATGGCATTATTCATAAAATATAAAGTTGCTTTAAAATAGGTTTATAAGTTGAAAAATATATGAAAACTTCAATTTATAAAGCTCTTTAAACCTACTTTATTTTTTATAAATAAGGCCATATGTGTTTGAAATATACACGTAGATATACGCATGAAGTGTTTAAAATGGCAAAATTTTGAAAGTAATAATACACTTTCTACTAACAATAAACATTAAGTGCTCAGATTTACAAAATTTTAAACATTTTATGTGTAATTTTGCTCTATGCGACAAATTTGGTATGTAAATTAAACAGACAGTGTTTAATTTAGCACACGTTAGGAGAGGAAACTGGTTACCTCTCTTTATAAGCGTTAATTTAAACAAAAAATGTTTAGAGCAAATTTTAAACATTTTATGTGTAAACTGTGAAGTTGTGAACATTAACACCCAAATTCATAAAAAATAAAGAAGACTTTAACTGCTTTATAAATAGAAAATTTGTATGAAAATGTCACTATGTCACTTTATAGAGCTCTTTAAATCTATTTTATTTTTTAAGAACTCAACAACCAAATTTGAAATTTCTTCTACGCCACACATATGCTAAGAAAAAGTAAACAAGCAGAGTTTAATTGAATTAACACGCTCTATAAGTCACTCACCATGCCTGATTGGTGTATGGCGCGGAGGCATGGGCAATGAAAGCATCTGATGAGGCGGCTCTTGGAGTTTTCGAGAGAAAGATCCTGCGAAAGATTTACGGACCTTTACGCGTTGGTGATGGCGAATATCGCAGGCGATTTATATGAGCTATATGAGCTTTACAATGATATAGACATAGTGCAGCGAATTAAAATTCAGCGGCTCCGATGGCTTGGCCATGTCATTCGAATCGACAGACACGCTCCTGCTCTGAAAATATTCAACGCGGGCCGCGATGCTGGTAACAAAGGAAGAGGAAGGCCTCTTCTGCGTTGGAAAGACCAGGTGGAGAGTTTCTTACAAAACTGGGGGCCAAATATAGTAAAACTGCGTTTTTAGTTTTTCTATGTGATGTCAGAATTTTTGTAAAGGACTTTGAAATTTCTGGAATATGAATGAATAAAAAAATTATTCAAAAGATTCGGTGCATTGTAGAATAACAATATGGGTATCAGTTAAAAGGAAAAATTCTGTAGAATAGAACAAAATTTAATTTTTTGGTGCACCAGGACGAATAAGTATTGAAAACGTCCTTTTAAAACTTTATCCTTGAATATCCAATATTTATTTTTGAAAAAATATATGTCAAGAACAAATATGTTAACTACCACTTCCGCGAGTTTCGTCCTTCTAAATTTATTAGTTTTCTAAAAAAAAAATGTTTCACTTCTCTTTATAATATGTTGATACAGTGAAGCCCGCTTAAGTAAGCCTTACAATGTTGGGCGCTTCGATTCATGAAGCTTTCATGATTAGACGAAAACATGATTATGAATCGTAATTAGTGTTGTTCCGATACTGTCATGTACTCGATACCTGTACTCTTTAAAAATATCGAAGAAAAGTATCGATGCTACAAATGTATCGGAGAGAAGTACTCGATACTTACTCATATCAAACTCATTACAGCATTCCGTAGAACTAATATAATAATTTCAGAAAATATTATATATGCAAATTAAAAGGGTCTGTGCATGTTTATATATATTTGGATATATTTATTAAAAAAGTTTAATAAGAAAGTTGCGTTATATGCCGCCGCGGCAATGCTATTTCATGGGAAGAAAAATAAACTCAGTACTTGAAGAAAGTATCGAGTATTTACTCGTAGTTACTTGTATCGGAACAACACTAATCGTAATATACGGAGCTTCATTGAAATACATGTGTTCGGCATAAAAGCTTCACACTTTAGTATGACGAAACGATTACACTACTATGATTAGGTGCTTAATGTGCGGAGTGCCTAAGAGTACAAAGACAGGTTATTTATCAGAAGCATTGTCTCTTACACACTGAAAAAAAGTAATAAGAACTCTCAAAAAAGGAAAATTGCACAGCGAGAAAATGGTTTGAAAACCGCATAAACTCAAATCCGCATCAAAAAACCGCATAAAAAGAGACCTAAGTGTACTTCATTAAATATTCATGTTTTATTCAATGACTTATTTATGTAGGTTAACAAGAAGATGGAACTACTCAATAATTATGTTCACTTAAGTACCCGCATCGAGGTACTTAAGCGAGTTCTTTGGTTTTTTGGTATCCTTTAAAACGATACCAATTTTTTAAAAATCGGTTTGTAATATTTTTGTTAAATATATATTTGTTTTTGATAAAAAAAGGTATTTTTTGGTTTTAAGTGTTTAAGTCATATGATGTACGCAGATTCATTCGCTGCTGATGATAATGCGATGTACTCTGCCTCCGTACTGCTGAGTGCTACGACGCCTTGCTTTTTGCATTCCCAAGAGAACACGCCACCTGCTGCTACAAAAACGTAGCCTGAATACGATTTTCGATCTGATACGTCGCTACCCCAATCAGCATCTGCAAAACCCTCTATAGCTTTGTCAGTTCTTTTATTTATTTATTTATTCAGTCTACAGATAAATCTTACAGACTATATTCAAATGTTTTTTTTTTTTTTTTTTTTTTTAAAAATTGCATATAACTGTTGCTTAAAATTATGTAGACTGAGACTCTAAAGTCTAGGTTAGGACATTTGTTGCAAAATCGCACCATTGGTTCGTTAAAGACATAGTTTGTTCTGTGCACCTGATCACAAAATAAACGAATCTGCCTTAAATCAAGGTGATTAGTTTGAAGTTTGATTATACTCAATAGCTCACTGCAATTTATATTGGCATTTAAAAGATTATACACGAATAGCACCGAAAAGTAGATTCGCCTATCTTCAAGGCTTTGTAGTCCAACCAATTTGCATCTGCCTATATAACTAGGGAGACCATTAGGCCAGCGCAGCTTATTCAATGCATATTTCGTAAAGACTTTTTGGACTCTTTCGATTTTATTTACATGGCAGTGGTAGAATGGGTTCCATATTAATGAACAATAATCTAGGTGGCTCCGAACTAAGGAAACGTAGAGTGCTTTCAAGGTCAAAGGATCAGACAAGTCTTCAGTATTACGACGTATAGATCCAATCATACAAAAAGCTTTTGAGACAATATAATCAATATGCTTAGTAAACATCAGTCCTGAATCGAAGATTATGCCCAAGTCTTTAATATCTTCTTTGCGACTAGGTTTTAAATTATTCAGAAAATAATCAAAGAAAAAAGAATTTAGTTTTTTCCTGTATGAAATCCCGCAGCATATGTCGGTATTCAAGTGGAGGTGGTTCAAGGTACACTATTCTTCAAAATGATTAAGATCGGTTTGAAGGTTGATACAATCTTGAATACAACGGATTTTAAAAAATAACTTAACGTCCTCTGCAAACACAGGGTACGAAAATAAACTATATTGTACGTTACTATTTCGTTTCGTTTATTACTTCAACAGTTCGGTACAATGGAAAACAAAACGGCTGAGTTCACTTTGGCGATAGTACACTACAGTAGTTTAGTAGTTACAGACGAAACAACAAACGAAATGAATCGTGCAGAGAAAATTATATGTATGTATGTACACATATCGCTAGCTTAGAGTGAAATGTTGCTAAGTCCACTTTTTATGAACAATTAGTTTTTGATGCAGGAAGCAAGGAATATTGAAAATGCACCGTTTCTGAAAGGATCTAACTACTTGTTTTATTTCTACCCGTTTTATTCCGTGATGTGCAAAATTGCTAAGTCCAAAGTAGTCACAGAAAATTTGATAAGTCCAAAAAAATATGAATATTTTTTTTACGCTATCGAATTCGATTTGTATTGAGGGTTTTGCATGTATATATGTATGAGGGAAAATAAAAGGCATTTGACCGTATTGTAATAGTAATATTATGATGACTAAGGTCTAAGCCAATTATTATTGGCCAAGAAAGATTAATTTAAAACTTATCTTTAGCCCTCGCAATTGAATCAAAGTGTATGAATTTTGAAAATGAAACTTTGGAATGCGTTAATTGTTATAAACAGGACGATATATCAAATTAAGGGTTATTAAATTTAGTAATCGTTTGACAAGTTAATAGTAGTTGCCAGCATTAATATCAGTATTTGCATACATTAACATAATACAATTAGGGCCCATTTTAAGTCCATTTTTCGTGGTTTCTAAATTTGCCGTTATATGAAAGTAGGAGACGTGCAACAAGTGATTACATAAATATTTTAGTTAATTCCATTATGTGAAAAAGTAACTGTAGGTAGGTAAATGCAATAGTCTTTAACATGTCCTGGAAAATCCTCTTAAGGACTCTCCAATTGGACGATATTGCTTTGCATTCAGCTTGAACGAAAATAGTCGCTCCCTGGCATACTTTTCTGTAATCCGGTTCTTTCATTTAAAGGTTATTTATAAAATTGAAGAGATTTTTTTTTAGAAAAAAACTGGAGATCCACTTAAGTTTTTCGATATAACTTTGGTAAATGTTACTCGATCGGCACGTAATAATTACCAAATTGAAGGCGAGACTTGCTGTTATTGAGTTATGATAATAATATGTTGAAAATCATTCAGATTATAAACAAACTAGTAATAACCCCCCGAAATTCGGGTGAATGCATTAAAAAAATACTTGTATTGCTAGAGACCTGATAACCCAAGATTATTTTGAAGTTATTAAAGGGCCTTACTCTACTCATAGCTTCTACAGTGGCCCGCGAGAAAACAGTAATTTTTAAGGTATAGTCCAACCTTTCACAATATCTGACCAAGGGCTTTATTAGCCGTAGTCTGAGACGCAATAATCTTTTAAAATTGGCGCCGTTTAATGGTGAGAGGCATTTGGTATCACGCTTTTAAACTAAAGCTTTCTTAACACAAAAATTCTACCACTGATTCTACAAATTTTAATATACATAAATATGTATACCGGCTAATTTTGATCATTCAATTCAAAAATCGCATCAAAAAATTTTTAGAATTTTGAATTTTACCTTC
>NW_023458613.1:170150-172052 GCF_013731165.1 Rhagoletis pomonella | reverse complement strand
GCAGACTTTTTTATTATTTTTTTTTTTAATAAAGGGTAAATGAAAAACGCGAAACATTGCATTCAAAGTTTTGCAAAATACTTAAAGATAATTACTTAGCAACGTTTTTTGTGTCTCCTGTACAATTGAAAAAAATGGACTTAGCAACTTTGCACTCTAAGCTAGCGATATGCAATAACTAAACACAAAACGAGTGGCTGCAATGAATACACAAAAAAAAAAAGATTTTTAATTGAATTGGATATGAAAATTTACAGAAAAAAATATTTTTCACGTAATTGAAACGTTTGCATACATATACATGGTACAAATGTCACAAACGAAAAGCAAACGTTTCTGGTTGGGGAAAATGACAGTGAATCTTACAATTTGTTTCTGACTATAGTCAAACGAACAAACAAAACCACAAATGATATGATGATCGATGAGTAAATGGGAATTGTTTTGTACAGTTTATTTTCGTACTCTGTGCAAGCATTAAACATTTTACCGATTGAAATATTTTTGGTAGGTCGTTTATAAAAATTAGAAAAAGAAGGGGGCCACAGTGAGTACCTTCCCTGCAAACCAAAGTTCCCGAAATCTTAACGAAATTTTAAAGAAACTCGGAAATGTGTTTCGAATTCTGTAATGATTTCTTTACGAATTTTCAAAGAAAATCGTATGAAGGGGTTGACACGAACTGGTAAAGAAATATCTGTAGGATTTTTTAACTAAAATATTTTGTTAAATTTCTGAATGAAAATTCTAAAGGATTTCTTTAAATATATTTTGTTCAATTTCTAAAGGGAAATTTTAAAAGATCTCTCTAAGAATATTTTTTCACCATTCTGAAGAAAAGTTAGAATAGATTTCTTAAAGAATATTTTGCCAACCTTCTGAAAGAAATTAAACACTGAAATTTTTGGAAATTAATCGCTAAAGTTTATTCGGTTTATATACTATATGAAATGTATGAGAGAGGGATTTCAATTACTATCTGGCTGTTTGCGAGGGTAGCGACCAAATAATTACTAAATGCAAGTTTGCCTGTGAGGCAGCTTATTGTTAGCTACAAAAGAATTCACAATAGTTTTCAAGATTAAAGGTAAGTAAATGTACAATAAAGTGATAAATATAAATTTCAAGCGTTAAAAAGGTAAGTATTCAAAATTTTAGTAAAAGCTAACTATTTTGGTATAAAGAAGGTAAATACATGTTTAAGGTTGATATTTGCTTTGAATGTAAAAATTAGAAAAAAGTTAAATTTAATATATGTATAATTCTATTAAGTTTGGACTCATGTTTCTCGACAATTGCGTGAAACGTTTAGGTCTGCCGGTTAACTGCATGCTGTCGCTTCTTAACGCGGTCCTTTGCAGAGTTGAAAAATCGTTTAATGATAGCTTCAGTGTTGTCCAGCTTAGCATTCCCAACTGCAGACACACAGGAATCTGTGAACAAAGTAATCTTATTTAGCTAGATAGATATTACGCTGTAGGGACGCTAAAATTACGCAAAAACAGGCCGAGACACATAAAATTAATTTCTAACCGACTTCAAAAAAAATGAGAAGGTTATCAATTCCTCAATAATCGCAATATTAAACTTACCTTTTAGGCTTATTCTTATTTTTTTAAATTCCGGTTCTTATAAATAAACGCGTTTATAGCACAAAATCACAAAAAGATATATATTTTTTTGGTGCGTCAGAATTTTTTTATATTTTCAATGTCGATTGTGACACTATTATAATTACATTATTGATTTTCTTTCGAAATTTCCTAAAAGAATCGACGTCTTAGAAAATTCGGCAAAAAATCGGAAAGAAAATAATGGAATCTTTACGATTTTCTTCCGCAATTTCGTAAAACAATCGAAGTGTGCACAGTTTATTTCATTTTAGAAAATTCGGCAAAAAAT
>NW_023458613.1:167908-170050 GCF_013731165.1 Rhagoletis pomonella | reverse complement strand
ATCTTTACGAATTCTTTAAAATTTCTCTACAATTCAGAATACTCTGATAAAATGGTTTGCAGGGTTGTGGTATTCCAGACCAAGCATTAATCATTATTGTAGATTTGGACGATGCCAGTTTTACAAATAATTTCCTTCCCGTTAGGTAGCTAAAAAAGAATTTTAAAAGTGTTCCTTTAATACCACATGCGCTGAGCTTCTTGATAAGGATGAAATGGTCGACTTTATCGAATGCCTTTGAAAAATCCGTGTAAACTACATCTAGTTGTGCATGATAAACAAAAGCGTTAATAATACTGTTTGTGAGTAGTGCTAAATTGGTACAAGTAGACCTTAATGGGACAAAGCCATGTTGATACTCGCAAATATGATCGTTAGTACGATTTAACATTTTAGCTTTGAGAATGGAATCAAATATTTTCGAAATAGTGCTTTCTTTAACTATTGGACGATAGTTGCGTACGTCATTTCGGCTTCCCGATTTATAAATTGGCGTGATTGAGCATAGTTTCCAAGCATCTAAGAAGTTCGATTTGTTTAGGCATTTATTGAAGAAAATTGCAATGGGTTTCGCTATTGAACTGAAGACGAGTTTAAAAAATACGGGACAGAAACCTTCATGATCAGTGGATGGGCGATTTTCAGTCCTGAAATTTCTTGTACAACATCATTGGTTGATATAGTGAAATCATCATATGATTGTGAAGAGGGTGCGTTAAAAAAAATTTTGATTTTCAGCGAGCATGCTCGTCGTTTGTAGCGTGGTTTGCGAGCATCTCATTGGAAACAAAAACAACAACCTCATTTTGTGTTGATGCTTGCAGTGTGCACATCGGCGGATAAATGCATCCAAGCCATGTTATTTAATTGAATTTTTGATAAATGAGGCTAAATTACTATAAGTATATGTATGTACGTACATACAAGTAAAATCAATTATATAAATAGGCAATCATGTTTCCTTTACACCCCTTTTACGGCTAAACTGTACTTCTAAGGTATAAACAATTATATATCATTAGAAAGGTATTTTGATGCTGATGTGCAGGCAATTTTTAAAATTTCAAATTAGCTTAAAATAGAGCGAAAAAATCAATTCAAAAGTCACACCAATACCAATGCCATACATGTACATGGTTGGGGCGGAAATGCCTCCTAAATGTATGCTTTAATATTGATAGTGAATTAAAGAAACGTACTAAGCAGCAGTTTAGGAATAAGATGTATGTATGTATGTACATGAATAGATTAGCCTCAAACAAGGATGAGATAATTTTGAGTATGGAGAAGAAGAAAGGGATAAATACAGAAATTAAAATAAAAGTAAAGAAACTTAAATATAAAGACAAAGAGGAAGGAAAATTTAAATACCTAACCTAATAACAATGGTGGGGGTGAATATGTAAATGAAGAAAAGAATGGACATATTTAGATCAGGATAAAGGAAAGGATAAAGATGAAGAAGAAGATGAAGACCAATACGACGAAGAAGATGAAGATGAATATGAAGATAAGGATAAAGATAACTTATCTTAACTTAGCCCCTTAACTTAACTTAACTCACCTCAACTCATCTCACCTCCGCTTAAAAACTTACTCCACCTGAGTTCGCTACACATTAATTCACCACACCTTAACTCCCCACACCTAAATCCACCACTACTTCACTCCCCACACCTAAATTCACCACACCTTAATTCACCACACCTAAATCCACCACACTTTAATTCACCACACCTTAACTCACCACACCCCAACTTTCTCACCACATCTAAACTCACCACACCTTAATTAACCACACCTCAACTTTCTCACCACACCTTAACTCACCGCACCTTAACTCACCACACCTTAATTCACAACACCTCAACTCACCACAACTAAATTCACCACACCTCTTAAGACCACCACACCTGAATTCATAACACCGTAACTCCCACACCCAATTCCACCACACTGCAACTCATCACACCCAATTTCAACACATGACATGATATCACTAAAGAAACAATGTAAAGAAAAAGAGGAAGGAAAATTTAACTACCTAACCTAATAACAATGGTGGGGGTAAATACGTAAATGGAGAAAAGAATGAAGATATAGATCAGGATAAAGGAAAAGATAAATATGAAGACGAAGGTG
>NW_023458613.1:166142-167808 GCF_013731165.1 Rhagoletis pomonella | reverse complement strand
GAAGATGAAGATGAAGATGAAGATGAAGATGAAGATGAAGATGAAGAGGAAGATGAAGATGAAGATGAAGATGAAGATGAAGATGAAGATGAAGATGAAGATGAAGATGAAGATGAAGAGGAAGATGAAGATGAAGATGAAGATGAATATGAACATGAACATGAACATGAACATGAACATGAACATGAAAATGAACATGAACATGAACATGAACATGAAAATGAACATTAACATGAACTTGAACATGAACATGAACATGAACATGAATACGAAGGCGTAGATAAACATAAACATAAACATAAACATTAAAAGCGATAGAGACAAAGATAGAGAGGAAGAAAGTGATAGGGATAAAAAGGAAATACAACTGAAGAATGTGCGATGTTATATTGTGATGTGTTATGCTACATATGTTATGTTATTGAATCTAATGCTATTCTATGTTATGTTATGCTAAGTACAAAGCTAAACTCCCCTCCACTTAACCCATTCCAACAAATTTTATTTCAGGTCAACTCAACTCACATAAACTATCCTTAATTTTAGCGGTGGAATTTCAACCGCTGGGCGAACACTAGTATAAACAAATTTAAGTAACACATACATTGCATCATCCGCGTCTTTCCTTTTCATGTTTACGCTTTGAGTACAAAATCACTTATGAGCCGCTCGTCGTCTGTAGCAAACGACAGCGAGCATGTTGGCGCATAAGTGCGCGCAGATGTTCGTCGTGTGTAGCCAGTTTAAGCGGGATCTACAGTATCAGCTCCAGCAGCGGCAGCGGTTTGAGCGTAAGAGAGAGGTCCACTGAGAGAATTAGCAGCATCAATGATCGGAATGGTCGATCTCTGTTGATAGGGAGAGTTGCTTCGAAAGTTAGCTTGTTTTTGGCTGGAAAATTAGTAGTTTTGCGAGCGCTGCTAGGTTCATTGGCCTTGGCCTTGGACCTTGTAACAATTTTATTATTAGCAGCTTTAGCGTTGGTGTTAGAATATATGTTAGAAACCGAATTGATAAACTCTTTAGTATAATTTAGATTGTCCATGACACCATCGATTTTTGATTGGCTAAGAGATAGTATGCGATCATTACAGACACCACACCTGTATACCACATTATGATTGCTATTGATTGCATTTATGCAACTGGCACACAGTTTGGAACATTTGATATGCGTTAATGAGCAACATATACCGCACGTAATGTATTCGTTGGCTAAGCACTTCAATTTGCATGTCACGCAATTAGTCATGGCAAGAGACACAATTAAGCAGCCACAGCCACTTCGAGCACTGTCACTATTGATTAAAAGCCACTAAAATCACTGGTGTAGCTGATGTAGCTTACTATATGGAGAGTAAACAAAGACACGTCCGTACGCGATGAAGTTTAACTGCTATTATTAGCTTGCGTAGTGTAATTTGTTGTTGACCGTTTTCCTCAAGTAACGCAATATATGCTTTACTCCTGCTTCATGTTCTGTATTCGGATTAGCGTTCCACTGTGCCAGCTTACATACCGAATGTAGAATATAGGCACGTGTTGATATCGCTAAATACATTAATGCGCATACGCATTAATCAACCTTCTTGCATTTTTCGCTATCGCATTGAACCTGGAAACCAGCATCCAACGGCGTTGCAACCTCTCTGGAGTTTTCCATGTT
>NW_023458613.1:153635-166042 GCF_013731165.1 Rhagoletis pomonella | reverse complement strand
AATGAGCAACATATACCGCACGTAATGTATTCGTTGGCTAAGCACTTCAATTTGCATGTCACGCAATTAGTCATGGCAAGAGACACAATTAAGCAGCCACAGCCACTTCGAGCACTGTCACTATTGATTAAAAGCCACTAAAATCACTGGTGTAGCTGATGTAGCTTACTATATGGAGAGTAAACAAAGACACGTCCGTACGCGATGAAGTTTAACTGCTATTATTAGCTTGCGTAGTGTAATTTGTTGTTGACCGTTTTCCTCAAGTAACGCAATATATGCTTTACTCCTGCTTCATGTTCTGTATTCGGATTAGCGTTCCACTGTGCCAGCTTACATACCGAATGTAGAATATAGGCACGTGTTGATATCGCTAAATACATTAATGCGCATACGACTGACTGATACATAACTTTATCAACCTTCTTGCATTTTTCGCTATCGCATTGAACCTGCAAACCAGCATCCAACGGCGTTGCAACCTCTCTGGAGTTTTCCATGTTATAATCTTTTAGTAGGTTTAGAATGTACTGCTTTTGGTATAGGGTTACATCACCAAGCTCACCGTCTCGCTGAATCTCTATACCCAAGAAGTGTGCTAACTGACCACCATCCACAACTTGAAATTTGCTTGCAATGTCAGCCTTGATCTGACATAATTCGGACTTACTCGAAGTTGCGATGATGAGATCATCAACATACACCGCTATGACGTTGATTACATGTGCTCTATTTCTGGTATATATGCACGGTTCACTGGGACATGGTTTAAATCCCATTGCTTTAAGAACCGAATCTAATTTCGTGTTCCACTCTCTACCACTCTGCTCCAAACCGTATAGGGCCCAAAACGCGGACTATTACATTACATTTGGCTCACACTGAATTTTAGATACCGCGAGAATACAGTTTTCGGATAATATTTCTTTTTGAATCTGAAAGCATAAGTATGTGGCATTATTTAATACATACAAACATATATTGTAACTCATGTGGTTTAGGAGTTATGAATGTTTCAACAGTGGACTGTTGCATTACAATTTTTGGAAGTACTTTTTAAAGTTGCTTTATATTATTGAAAAAGTCTGCTCTCCTAATATAATGTTTTCAAAAGTTGGTACACAGTTTCCTAGCTTCAGGATGGAATTCAAGAACTACGTATTAATTGAACGGATAAAATTAATTTTGAGGTCAATATTTGTAAAAAATAGTCGGACTGGTATGTTACAGAAAAAGACTGTTACGTTACCTGTGCGATATACGTGTAGCGATAGGATTATAATAAGGTATTTAAATCGCTTTTAGTGTGTTTTATGCAATAAGTAGCATGAATTCAGTAAACTTGCGATGTGACAAGTAATTCAAAGAAACTAAGAACATGATAATTATGAATACAGATTGCAAAGTTTCTGATGCTGTTTTCTGCGTAGAACTCGAACTCGATCTTAGAATTGCGCCAAGTTGTTGAGTTTTTCGCGTTTAATTTCACGAAAAACGGCTTTAATGGCTTAGTTTGTTTGCTCTATGCTATTTACTACTATTCTAACCCTTCAAATGTTAGATTCGAGGACTCGGCATTTTGTAGAATAATAGTAGTACTAGAAAAATAGCCGAAATAATTCCAATAGATTTTTTATTATTTAATCGGAAAATCTTCTTCTTTCCGCTTCTGATTTTGCTTCTCTTGACTTCGTTCCTTTTTGAAATAACATAATTCTCGCGTTTTTTATTTTTCTACGTAATTCTTATCTTCTCAGTTTATATAAGTTAGAAAAAATAACAGTTTTAACTATGGGACAATAACACGTTGAATAGCTTCCAATGTTGCTTGTAAAATGAGCCCTATCTTTAACTAAATAGGAAAAAAGGTTACCTAAAAATTAAATTAGTTCAAAAGACTGTTACGTTACAAATAGCTTCCCACCGAAAACATATTGGTAATGAAGAGTATGTGGAACTATTTTATTTTACTTTGAAATAAGGTCGAAAATGCTCGAAGAAAACTATATTTTTCCTTTTTTTTAGTTTGGTGGATTCCGCGCCAAAAAACTTTTTAATATTTTGGACTGTTACATTACATTAAAAAATACTGCCGACTTAATTTTCATATAGAATACTAATCGCTGATTTTTTTTTGTCGAATACTTTTTTTATTAACTTCAAAATAATACAAGGCAAGCGAAGAGAGGCAAGCATAATGCAAATAAAATTATAGTTTAAAAAACTAAAACCTCCCTATTATAATTGCCATTCGTACTGTCATCAGGTATGTAGCTTGAGAATAGGAATCGCTGCATCTTTTAGGAGCATCAATATTACATAGTTACATCACGAGTTAATAAAAGGAAGGTAAAAAGTGGTGGACCTTAAATATAAACTACCCTTTAGTTTCATGTTGTGCTTTTTTAATTTTCGTTTATTTAAAGGTGTCTCAAGAATAAGTGAATTTTCATGTTTTAGAGAAGGAGATTCGCGTTAATATTGATGTTGTCCGATACCTTAGAATATGTATGACCCAGATATAATCCAAAATCTGCGAAACCTGAGAAACAAAATTGTCCCCTTGGTTTCGTTTTCGGCGATTTGGGCCATAGGGACTTTTTGAGTTTCAACACACGGTTTGGATACTTGCTGTTGACAAAACATTCTGGTTGTTGCATAGAAACTTCATCATGTAGTTCGCTGTTAAGATACGCCGACGACACATCCATTTGATGCATGTAGAGCCTGTGTTCAACTGCTAGTGCAATCACCATTCGTATGTTGGTATATCTAACAACTGGTGAAAAAGTTTCGAAATAGTTAACGCCATAACGTTGACTGCAACCTTTAGCTACCAAACGTGCTTTAAATTGTTTGATATCACCTAACTTATCGCGCTTAATGGTATACACCCATTTGCTACCAACAACTTTTTGGCCTTGCGGTAATTCCACAAGTGACCACGTATCATTTTTCACTAGTGCCACATACTCCTTCTCCATTGCAGCCTCACACTCGTCGGAATAAATGCTCTCGAATGCTTCTTTAACAGTACTCGGGGCTGATGCTGTATCTTCACACAACACATTTAACACATTGTACTGCTTTCGGGGACGCCCCACTGCACCTGTGCGCAACAATCTTGGTCTCCCAGACCATTGCACCTTCTCCTACGTCGCCGTCGTCATCAGTTAGCTCTACCTCAACAGATTCGGTTGAAGTCGCTGCATTTTCAGCTACTACCGCGCTCTCGCCGTTTTTGCGCAACTGCATGTCGTTTGTACGCAACACACTTTCGGCTTTGTTTTCATGCATGTTATTTGTGTGCAACACTAAGTCTTCGGATTCGTGTTCACAAAAATCTACTACCTTCGCCTCTGGCTCTTGACAAACACGAGCCTTCTCAAAAAATATCACGTCACGACTGACAATAACTTTTCGATTTTCTTTATTGAACAAACGATAACCTTTACTCGTTTCAGAATAACCGATTATTATGTATTCTTTGCCTTTTGCTCGAAATTTTCGCGACTGCTTTTTGTCGAACCAAAACCTTTAAGTGCGATACAGTAGGTTTCGTACCCACCCATAACTCATATGGCGTTTTATCAACGAGTATTTTTGTTACCGTACGATTGCGAAGATATGCTGCAGTTTGTATTTCTTCCGCCCAAAAATGCTCACCAAGTTTCGCATAATTTAACATGGCCCTGACCATCTCTGCCATAGTTCTGTTGGCACGTTCTGCCACACCGTTTTGC
Organism: Rhagoletis pomonella; assembly: GCF_013731165.1. Lineage (NCBI taxonomy): Eukaryota > Metazoa > Arthropoda > Insecta > Diptera > Tephritidae > Rhagoletis > Rhagoletis pomonella. The sequence goes on along the minus strand of NW_023458613.1, from coordinate 162,299 downwards.
TGCGGAGTATACGGTATGGTCAACTGTCTTTTTATACCATTCTCTTTTAAAAATAAATCAAACGCATTTGATATGTACTCGCGCCCGTTGTCGCTTCTTAAATGTTTAATTTTGTATCCTGTTTGTTTTTCGGACATCGCTTTTAATTCCTTAAAGGTTTCGAAAATCGCATCTTTTGACTTAAGAAAATACACAGTCATATACCGCGACTTGTCGTCAATAAACGTAGCAAAATATCGCGACCCGCCGACGGACGTACAGTTTATAGGACCACACACGGCACTATGCACAACTGCGAGCAAATCTTTAGAACGCGTATCTGATGCTTGTGCGAATGGCTTAGCACATATTTTTGTTTTCGCGCATGTATCACACACAAGTTCCTGATGCATTTTGCTAAGTTTTAACCCTAAAACGGATTGCTTACTCCACATGTCTTTTAAGCAATTCAAATTTACATGTCCGTATCGATTGTGCCATTTGAACGCATTACTTTCGGCTTCTTTTTGTACCACCGTAATAATAATAATAATAATATCCCAACGGTTTTTACCCTCCATTCCCGCCCATCCACACGAGGGGCGCAGTCCGCATGACGTACAGAACCAATATTTTAAATTTTTGTGCCGAGTCACGATAGGCAGGAGTTTGTTAAGTGTCGAGATCTAAAACTGTTCAGCTACAGAACTAAATTCATCAGCTGTATTATGTATTTATCAGGGATGAAAAATGGAAATTTCAGATTGTACCTAATATCACAAAATAAATGTACCTAAATGAGACGGATTGTACCTAAAAAAGTTACATCATTCATTTGTAGTTTTTTTTATAAATTTTATTTGAAACATGAATACAAAAGATATATGTACTTTAAACATGATTAGGTTTTTCAACTGAGCCTATATCTATAGACTATAGTCTATTGGGAATCGGAGAAGCATTGTTTTTGTCTAATTTTGACTACTGAAAAATATTGGCGAAAAAGGCAAAAAACACACTTTGCGAAGTATACTTCTTTATCCAGCTTTTTATAAAACAACAGGAAGTCTGCTAATTTATCCGATTCCTTTTAATAGGTGCAGCAAATCTAGAGAATATAATCAATGTGCCGTAAGTAACTTCGAAAGCATTTTAAATATATTTCCAGAAATCAAAAAGCGAGTATGGGTCAAATATTTAACTGTAGTTCTCATCTAAAAATATGAAATTTGAAGACATCCTAGACACTGGACTGTATGGTTGAATAAAGGCTGGTTTTCATAATGTAATATTTTGACAACAAAATTTTTTTACTTATTTTGACACAACTTTGTTTTCTTTATCCCTACCTTTATCGATGATATTATGGCCGCCTTAGCAGCGCATGTACACGCCTGAAGGCCTATTCTGATCTAAATCAAACCAAAGACCATTTTTTAGTCCCATTTGACAATGAAGGCCTATTCTGATCTAAATCAAACCATTTCACTCATTTGACCGCAAATGCCACTGAATTTGACTTAGTGAAAATAAGCGTTAAAATTAATAGAAAAAAATTACGAAGCTAAGTAAACTGTTAATTTTTCGTAGTGCCTGCTCTAAATTCAATGTAAAATGTTTAAGATAATACATAATATGGTTTTTTTTTATGTCTTCCTTTTGACCACTTTTCTCTAGAATTGTTTATTCTTCAAAATGAAAGCGAAACTTCTCCCGTACCTACAAGTAAATATATTAGCACGGTAAAGGAAAAAAACTAATAATGCATCTGATCAAAAGATGATTGTACCTAAAATCTAGTGACTGTACCTAATGTACCTTTAAGTCATCAAACGTCGGAAAAAGGTACAATTGTACCTACTTTTTCATCCCTGGTATTTATGTCAATAATTCACTTATTGAGAGAGGAAAGTATCGCTTTCTTAATGCTGAAAAGCGGATCTGATATATCAAACGTGCTGGAATAAGAGTTAAAATCCTGGCATAAGCAACGGAGTGGGTCGTGCAATTCAAAATTGGTTTTACAAGCTTTCAGAAATATGGGACAAAAGTGTCTTGATACGCGTGAGGGAACATTAAAGCTTACATCAGCCAGAAGAGACGGACTTGAAATTGAGCCTGTCAGTAGTTTAACCATACAAATTATACCAAGCATTTCCCTGCGACTGGCAAGTGTAGGAAGGTTAATAAGCTTTAAGCGACTCGTATAAGGTGGAAGACTATATTGAGAATCCCATCGGAAATTTCTTAAAGCAAAAAGTAGGAATTGTTTTTGAATTGATTCTATCTTGTCTGAGTAAATTTGATATCTTGGATTCCAAACCACCGAGCCGTATTCCAGAATCGGCCTAACTAATGTTGTCAACAGGGTTTTAGTGATATAAGGGTCACTAAATTCTTTTGACCATCGTTTCACAAATGCAAGTACACCTTTAGCCTTGTTGACTGTCACATTAATGTGAAGATTAAAATTAAGCTTAGGATCCATTGTGATACCAAGGTCCACAAAATTGTATACCTGTTCCAGGTTATGGTTACCTATTATATAAGAAACTGGCAGAACAGCTCTTCGCGAGAAGCACATTACTTTACATTTCTTAAGATTTAGAGGCATAAGATTTACTTTACACCAGTAAGCCATACTGTTTAAGTCTGATTGTAGCAAAGACCTTTCTTTAATTGAAACGTACGATTTATAAAGTTTTACATCAGCTGCATACATTAAAATTTTGGAGAATTTTATATCTGTAGAAATATCGTTTATAAAAAGCAAGGACAGAATCGGGCCTAGGTGGCTACCCTGAGGGACTCCTGAAGTAACATCAATGACGTCAGAGATAGTATTTTTAAACAATACCCTTTGTGATCTATCATAGAGGTATGAAGAGATCCAACGTAGAAAATTAGGTGGAAGACCAAGAAGATCAAGTTTATAGATGAGCAACGAGTGGCACACTTTGTCAAATGCTTTACTGAAATCAGTACATTAAACATCAACAGTTTGGCTCTCACTAAATGCTTTTGAGATATAGGATGTTAATTCAAGTAAATTTGTAGAAGTTGATTTGCCCTTGCAAAATCCATGTTGACTGTATGAAATGCTTGAAGTGATAGAATGCGTCAACCGATTTGTTATAATTGCTTCAAATAATTTAGGAATTGCAGAAAGCTTAGCTATGCCCCGGTAGTTCTCCACTGAATACCTGCTACCTCTTTTATGTAAGGGGGTTATGAACGATTCCTTCCATACAGTTGGAAAAACGCCCTCTTTAAGAGACAAATTAAATAAGGCTGTTAACGGCTCATAGAGATAATCAGCACAATTTCTAAGAAAACAAGTGGGGATCTGGTCAGGACCATAACTAAAAGACTGCTTTAAGGACTTCTGGTAAACTAAAACATCATCGGGAGAGATTATAGGGTTATGTATTGAGTTAATTGGACTTAGTTTAAAAGGATAGTCAAAGTATGCTTGGGAGTTAGTGGAATAATTGGATTTAAAAAACTGAGCGAACATGTTAGAAATTGTTTGATTATCACCAGAGACGGTATTTTGATACTTCATGGCGGAAGGAAACCCACGTACATTTCGCTTGGAGTTTACGAAATCATAAAATGATTTGGGGTTATATATTATACGTCGTTTGATTTTACACAAGTAATCTTTATAACACTTTTTGTTTAATTCAAAGAACTTGTGACGCAAAAGTGAGTATTTTACATAGTATGAGTGTAAGCCGGTTTTTTTGTGTAATCTAAAATAACTTGACTTTCTGCTTTTCAAGTTTCTCAGTTCTTTAGTGAACCATAACTGTGTTTGTTCTTCAGGAACACACATGCGTTGAGGCACATACTTTTCAAATAATCTATGTACAGTACAATTAAAATGTGCAACGCTTTGCTCAACTTTTTCTTTGTATATAATAATAATAATAATAATAATAGATTGGCGCTTACACATATGTTAGTGTTTGGCCGAGCTTCTCCTCCGATTTGTGCCGTGCGCCTTGATGTTGTCACACAAAGCGGAGGGACCTACAGTTTTACGCCGACTCCGAACGGCGATTGTATTTTTATGAGAAGCTGTTTTTCATGGCAGAAATACACTCGGAGGTTTGCCATTGCCTGCCGAGGGACGACCGCTGTTAAGAAAAAACTTTTTTCTATATTTTTGCGATGTTGCTTTGACCAGGGTTTGAACCCAGGCATTGTGGAGTGGAAGCGCGCACTGCTTACCACTACACCACAGCGGCCGACTTCTTTGTATATAGGCCACGAAAATTTAGACAATTCTTTATTCAGTTTTATAAAGTTGGCTTTCGAAAAATCAAAGCGAATATTTGGTTCGTATGTTTGAACATCGCAATTTTGACCATCGTTTATAATTTCGTAAGATATATCAATAGCAGGGTGGTAGACATCTTCGGGCAAAACTAGTGGGTCACATTTATTTACAGCCGACTTAGATGCATCATCAACATAAACAAGATCTAATACTTTGTCAAACTTATTGCGAAGTACATTAACTTGATTCAAGCAGAGTTCAGCCATCTCCTCTAAAAATACGTTGTTGCACGCGCTAGACGAGAAAGGTACAATATCATTGTCAATGATGTTCCATGATACATTTGGTAAATTAAAGTCACCCAACACAATCAATGAATCAGAAGGTTTAATCATTGGATTGATTGATTTCAGTAAAGATACATGTTGTGAATACACTGGTAAGTCAGATCGGGGAGGAATATAGCATAGAGCTAAGTAAGTAAACCCCCTTCCTACCTGAACACGAATGCATTTGAGTTCTGCAGATTCAATGTGTGGAAGACTAACTTCTTCAGATGGTATTGAAGAGTCTACGGCAAAGAGTACGCCACCGACGACTCTGTCCTCCCGATATTTTCTGTAGATATGATAATTATTTGAAAGAATCTCTGAATTAAAAGCGTGAGGTTTGAGCCAAGTTTCAGTCAAAGAAATTATATTATAATTGCATTCAAGCCCATTAAGATATAAATTCGTTAATTTAGTATTTATGCCTCTTACGTTTTGATAATAAATACTTAAAGCAGATTTAGTAATCAGTTTTTTGGTTCTGTATTCTGACGGGGAAAATTTTCTAAATTTACGTCTATTTTAAATGAAGAAATATTTCTTCCATATTTAAAATTAAATTTTCTGATACTTAAGTTGACAGTTTTAACTTTGGACGAGATGTAAAACTTTATATCGTCCGCGGAAGTATCCCTCGAAAATCTAGATACAAATATAGACTTCTTTGGGAAAACCACAACCAGTCTCCTAGTATTAGACTCGATTACCGGCGGACGGGGTTGAGTAACTGAGTTACTAATTGAGGGTAGAGTAAGCGTTGGAAGATTAGATGGCGGTGCCACAACTTCAACGGGGGAAGGGGAAGATACTGCAGGGTCGTTATTATTAGAAGCAGACTTTGATATATGTTCTTTTGAGGAAGATAACTCCGTTGTCTGTGGACATGGAGAAGAAAGATTAATTAAGTCATTCGGAAGATTGTTCTGACGTGGAACGGTCCTTTCATTAGGCGGACTATGAAGACGCTTACGTTTTGACACATGAATGTCCTTCATAGATTGTACGGTATCTAAGCATTTAAAAGATTTAAATACATTTTAATAATGTTTAAATTTTTCGTTCAGTACCGACAACTCTCTCCCTACCTCAGAAAACCCTGGTTTGCCTAAACAACTTAAAGAGATCAACTTCGGTTGACCTGCACTTTAAGCAAGACCAGCGAAGACCTTTGCCATCATTAATTGCGTCCAGAATTCTTCCTGTCAAACCAGCACATTTTAGATGGCAAATACCATCACAGAGCCAGCACGATAAGTAGCGTTCAGATTCGCTTTTAATTTGGCACTTCATATTGAAAGATTTAATAACACTTATGTTAATAAAAAGACAAGCAAAATAAGTTTAACACAACACACACAACAATTTAGGAGCTGATGTATTTAGCTTAAAAATATATGTAGCGAACAGTTTGAGTATCACTGTATTGTGACACTTAATAAACGCAGCGCCAACAGCTGTGACAAGAAATACTTAACGAAGTAAACAAAAAGAGCAAAAAGAAATGTGCAAAAATAGAAACGATCTCAGTTAACTACAAAGGAATAACAACAACAATGATAACAACAAATGACAAGATTAGATGTATGCTAGTGAAATTTAATTAAATTTAATATAAACCTCAAAAATCACAAAACTTTCACTTAGCTTCGATTATTATCACACTAAGATGCTCATAGGCACTTTTTATAGCAACTTTTACTCAAAATTAGCACAATAAACTTTGCAAAATACAAAGACAAATCAGAGCACAATATAAGTAGAACTTCACAGCTTGGCGTTTGCAATGTCATAATGTAACACTTATTTGAGCCACCCTCATACAAAAATAGTCCGTTGTTGTTGAACGCTTTCAACATTACACAGTTTTTGTTGTTTCTGATTTCAACAGCATTACACTCAAATATTACTTTATTCCCGTTTGCTATTGCCTTACTCACAGACACGAAATTACCCTGTAACGTTGGCACATACAAGACGTTTTTTAATGTTATTTTTGTACCGTCTATGTCGACGTCGCCACGACCTACGGCGTCGATACACTTTGCTCCTGCCAACCACATCTTTTCGCTGCATTTCTGGAAATTTATAAACAAACTACGTACACAACAACACAAATGCGAAGTGGCGCCACTGCCGACGCACCAAGTGTGCGCTGCGATTCCGCTATGTGGCGTTGTTTTTTCACTCAGCATAAAACAAGAACGTTCAACACTCTCTTTCGTGCAGTCACTTTTCTTGTCCTTGCACGTAGCAGCGAAATGTCCGCGCTTACCACAATTGAATCACTTCAAATTTTTACTGTTTCTATTGTTTTTGTTGCTTTCGTTACCCGAACTGTTAGCAACGCTTGCGCCGTTGTTTACTTTTCTATTGAAATGTCCAGATGAGCATGCTCGTGCTTGCATCAACACTTCTGTACTTTTTGCATGCTTGCTTTCACTATCACACTGCCGCGCAACCTCTTCCAACAGTTTAACCTTCAGCGTGTTAAATGTAGGTAATGAATCGCGTGTTTCCATTGCAACAACAAAATGTTCATACTGTACAGGCAAACTCGATAGCACTATTATGACCAGCATTTCTTCTGGAAATTCCACATCTATGGCCGCTAACCCTTCCTGAATTATATAAAACTCATTAGGTGGTTCGCCACTGCAGTCCCTTCTAGCATGCTCAGATACAACAGTTTTTTAAACAATAAAATTTTTCGAGCTGGTCCTTTTGGCTGATGAATTTCGCGGAGCTTAATCCACGCTTCCACTGCGCTTTCCAAGTTTTTCACATGGTTAATTTGCGTCGGTTTTACATATAATAACATCGATGCCAATGCCTTTTCATTTTTAGTTTCAAATAACGCTTTTTCAGCACTGGTCATATCTTCCGTTTTCTTTTCACGGCCACACACCACTCCCCACAAATCAGAGTGTACCAGTATGCTTTTCATTTGAATCGACCACGACGCGTAGTATGAATCGTCCAACTTTTCAATTTGAAATAACGCACTCATTTTTAATTTAATGTTTTTTAATAATGCACCGACACACAGCACAATTACTCACGGCAGTCTAATTCAAAAAATATTACCGACATACGGCGAACATTTCAATACGCAAAGTTCTTTTCTCGCTGTACAAGCGCTGTGCCCGTAACCTATTGCTTTGATGTATTTGAATAGACTAAAAGATGACAATGTAGGGGATGAACAGTCTCGTTGAAATGAATAGAAGAGAAAAGAGGAAGATGGGTAAAGCAAAATAGTGATGGGAAGTGTTGCCACTTATACAAAATTTATTTTGAACACATATAATAATAAAAAATAATGGTTTACCAAGGGTCCTATTTCGAACTTCGAAGGCCCATATCTCGATTTCGGAGGCTAACTTCGGAGAAACTACTTCTTTACCTGCGACTCAGTCTTTTAAAAAAAATTGGTTTGGTCCAATACCTAGCCTAGTGCTGTACAGTGTAATGATTCCAGTATCTTCATTTATGTATATTGTAACTATCAATATCTTATAAAGAGAAGTGTAATTTTTTTTTTAATCAAACCTAATAAAGTTAGAAGGACGAAATTCGAGGATGTGGCAGTTTACATATTGGTCCTTGACCTTTAATTTTTCACAAATAAGTATTGGAAATTTCCAAGGATATTCAAAAATAAAGTTTTAAAAGGACATTTTCAACACTTATTCGTCCTGGTGCACCAAAAAATTAATTTTTTTTTCAATCCTACAGAATTTTTCCTTTTAATTTATACCCATATTGTTAATCTACAATGAAACAAATCTTTTAAATAATTCTTTAATTCAATCATAACCTAGAAATTTCAAAGTCCTTTTAAAAGAAATCCTGACGTCAGAGAGAAAAACCAAAAACGCATTTATACTATATTTGGCTCCAAGTTTTGTAAATATATTTCATTTTATGTTTGTAGGCTAGTCTGATCTTTTCAGTTCTTGTGCGAATAAAACTACTTTATTCCACTTTTCACCCGACGTTTCGCTAAAACTTTTTTAGCATCCTTAGGGGTAGTGTTTATTTTATCTGTTACAACAAATATACAAAAATACA
>NW_023458613.1:148673-153535 GCF_013731165.1 Rhagoletis pomonella | reverse complement strand
CCACTGAATTTGACTTAGTGAAAATAAGCGTTAAAATTAATAGAAAACAAGTAAGAAAGTCTAAGTTCGGGCGGAGCCGAACATTAAATACCCGGCGCAATTATTAAATATATGTTTTCCACCTTTCCGAAAGCTACCGCTACACGATAAGCCGGGGTGTATAAATTTTAAGTAAATTAGCGTCCTTAAATTTCGAAATATTGCAGTTTCAAGCATTTCTGAAATATACCGTTATATGAAAAGCGGTCGTAATTTTAGTCCGATTTCAATAATTCTCAACGCTTTGCTTTTATGTGGCAAGCACAATAACCATACCGAGTTTGGTTCAAATTGCTAGAACGGTTAGCGAGATACATATATGTGATCATAAGTGGGCTGTGCCACGCCCATTTTCCAAAATTGTATCATAATCGTATTTCTTGGTAAAAAATTGTTGCAACCATCAATTTTGAATAAAGTAGCTTTAATATTTACTGATTTATCGAGGATTTCGTATTTTTCTAAATTACCGTTATATGGGATGTGGGCGTGGTTATTGTCCGATTTTAAAAATTTTCGGCCATTTGGTATGTTGTAGCAGGACCAACAACTGTGCCAAGTTTGGAAGAAATTAGTGCAGCGATTACCAAGATATACACATGTAACCATAAGTAGGCGTGGCTACGCCCATTTGCCAAAATTTTTTAATATTCTTATTTTTCGTCTAAAACTCATTGTAAATATCAATTTTGAGTGAATTATCTTCAATAGTTACTAAAATATCGCACTTTTCGTATTTCTGAAAATTACCGTTATATGGGAGGTAGGCGTGGTTATTGTCCGATTTCGCCCATTTTCAATACCATCCGTCCTATGCCCAAAGAAGTCCACGTACCAAGTTTCGTTAAGATATCTCAATTTTTACTCGAGTTATCGTGTGCACAGACGGACGGACGGACGGACGGACGGACGGACAGACAGTCACCGCTTAATCGATTTCTCTTTTCATTCTGATCATTTATGTATACATTTGTCTATATCTATCTCGATTCGTTTTGCCTGTTACAAACAACCGTTATGTGAACAAAGTTATAATACCCTTGTGCACAAGTGCGCTCGGGTATAAAAATTACGAAGCTAAGTAAACTGTTAATTTTTCGTAGTGCCTGCTCTAAATTCAATGTAAAATGTTTAAGATAATACATAATATGGTTTTTTTTATGTCTTCCTTTTGACCACTTTTCTCTAGAATTGTTTATTCTTCAAAATGAAAGCGAAACTTCTCCCGTACCTACAAGTAAATATATTAGCACGGTAAAGGAAAAAAACTAATAATGCATCTGATCAAAAGATGATTGTACCTAAAATCTAGTGACTGTACCTAATGTACCTTTAAGTCATCAAACGTCGGAAAAAGGTACAATTGTACCTACTTTTTCATCCCTGGTATTTATGTCAATAATTCACTTATTGAGAGAGGAAAGTATCGCTTTCTTAATGCTGAAAAGCGGATCTGATATATCAAACGTGCTGGAATAAGAGTTAAAATCCTGGCATAAGCAACGGAGTGGGTCGTGCAATTCAAAATTGGTTTTACAAGCTTTCAGAAATATGGGACAAAAGTGTCTTGATACGCGTGAGGGAACATTAAAGCTTACATCAGCCAGAAGAGACGGACTTGAAATTGAGCCTGTCAGTAGTTTAACCATACAAATTATAGTATTTTTAAACAATACCCTTTGTGATCTATCATAGAGGTATGAAGAGATCCAACGTAGAAAATTAGGTGGAAGACCAAGAAGATCAAGTTTATAGATGAGCAACGAGTGGCACACTTTGTCAAATGCTTTACTGAAATCAGTACATTAAACATCAACAGTTTGGCTCTCACTAAATGCTTTTGAGATATAGGATGTTAATTCAAGTAAATTTGTAGAAGTTGATTTGCCCTTGCAAAATCCATGTTGACTGTATGAAATGCTTGAAGTGATAGAATGCGTCAACCGATTTGTTATAATTGCTTCAAATAATTTAGGAATTGCAGAAAGCTTAGCTATGCCCCGGTAGTTCTCCACTGAAGACCTGCTACCTCTTTTATGTAAGGGGGTTATGAACGATTCCTTCCATACAGTTGGAAAAACGCCCTCTTTAAGAGACAAATTAAATAAGGCTGTTAACGGCTCATAGAGATAATCAGCACAATTTCTAAGAAAACAAGTGGGGATCTGGTCAGGACCATAACTAAAAGACTGCTTTAAGGACTTCAGGTAAACTAAAACATCATCGGGAGAGATTATAGGGTTATGTATTGAGTTAATTGGACTTAGTTTAAAAGGATAGTCAAAGTATGCTTGGGAGTTAGTGGAATAATTGGATTTAAAAAACTGAGCGAACATGTTAGAAATTGTTTGATTATCACCAGAGACGGTATTTTGATACTTCATGGCGGAAGGAAACCCACGTACATTTCGCTTGGAGTTTACGAAATCATAAAATGATTTGGGGTTATATATTATACGTCGTTTGATTTTACACAAGTAATCTTTATAACACTTTTTGTTTAATTCAAAGAACTTGTGACGCAAAAGTGAGTATTTTACATAGTATGAGTGTAAGCCGGTTTTTTTGTGTAATCTAAAATAACTTGACTTTCTGCTTTTCAAGTTTCTCAGTTCTTTAGTGAACCATAACTGTGTTTGTTCTTCAGGAACATACATGCGTTGAGGCACATACTTTTCAAATAATCTATGTACAGTACAATTAAAATGTGCAACGCTTTGCTCAACTTTTTCTTTGTATATAATAATAATAATAATAATAATAGATTGGCGCTTACACATATGTTAGTGTTTGGCCGAGCTTCTCCTCCGATTTGTGCCGTGCGCCTTGATGTTGTCACACAAAGCGGAGGGACCTACAGTTTTACGCCGACTCCGAACGGCGATTGTATTTTTATGAGAAGCTGTTTTTCATGGCAGAAATACACTCGGAGGTTTGCCATTGCCTGCCGAGGGACGACCGCTGTTAAGAAAAAACCTTTTTTCTATATTTTTGCGATGTTGCTTTGACCAGGGTTTGAACCCAGGCATTGTGGAGTGGAAGCGCGCACTGCTTACCACTACACCACAGCGGCCGACTTCTTTGTATATAGGCCACGAAAATTTAGACAATTCTTTATTCAGTTTTATAAAGTTGGCTTTCGAAAAATCAAAGCGAATATTTGGTTCGTATGTTTGAACATCGCAATTTTGACCATCGTTTATAATTTCGTAAGATATATCAATAGCAGGGTGGTAGACATCTTCGGGCAAAACTAGTGGGTCACATTTATTTACAGCCGACTTAGATGCATCATCAACATAAACAAGATCTAATACTTTGTCAAACTTATTGCGAAGTACATTAACTTGATTCAGGCAGAGTTCAGCCATCTCCTCTAAAAATACGTTGTTGCACGCGCTAGACGAGAAAGGTACAATATCATTGTCAATGATGTTCCATGATACATTTGGTAAATTAAAGTCACCCAACACAATCAATGAATCAGAAGGTTTAATCATTGGATTGATTGATTTCAGTAAAGATACATGTTGTGAATACACTGGTAAGTCAGATCGGGGAGGAATATAGCATAGAGCTAAGTAAGTAAACCCCCTTCCTACCTGAACACGAATGCATTTGAGTTCTGCAGATTCAATGTGTGGAAGACTAACTTCTTCAGATGGTATTGAAGAGTCTACGGCAAAGAGTACGCCACCGACGACTCTGTCCTCCCGATATTTTCTGTAGATATGATAATTATTTGAAAGAATCTCTGAATTAAAAGCGTGAGGTTTGAGCCAAGTTTCAGTCAAAGAAATTATATTATAATTGCATTCAAGCCCATTAAGATATAAATTCGTTAATTTAGTATTTATGCCTCTTACGTTTTGATAATAAATACTTAAAGCAGATTTAGTAATCAGTTTTTTGGTTCTGTATTCTGACGGGGAAAATTTTCTAAATTTACGTCTATTTTAAATGAAGAAATATTTCTTCCATATTTAAAATTAAATTTTCTGATACTTAAGTTGACAGTTTTAACTTTGGACGAGATGTAAAACTTTATATCGTCCGCGGAAGTATCCCTCGAAAATCTAGATACAAATATAGACTTCTTTGGGAAAACCACAACCAGTCTCCTAGTATTAGACTCGATTACCGGCGGACGGGGTTGAGTAACTGAGTTACTAATTGAGGGTAGAGTAAGCGTTGGAAGATTAGATGGCGGTGCCACAACTTCAACGGGGGAAGGGGAAGATACTGCAGGGTCGTTATTATTAGAAGCAGACTTTGATATATGTTCTTTTGAGGAAGATAACTCCGTTGTCTGTGGACATGGAGAAGAAAGATTAATTAAGTCATTCGGAAGATTGTTCTGACGTGGAACGGTCCTTTCATTAGGCGGACTATGAAGACGCTTACGTTTTGACACATGAATGTCCTTCATAGATTGTACGGTATCTAAGCATTTAAAAGATTTAAATACATTTTAATAATGTTTAAATTTTTCGTTCAGTACCGACAACTCTCTCCCTACCTCAGAAAACCCTGGTTTGCCTAAACAACTTAAAGAGATCAACTTCGGTTGACCTGCACTTTAAGCAAGACCAGCGAAGACCTTTGCCATCATTAATTGCGTCCAGAATTCTTCCTGTCAAACCAGCACATTTTAGATGGCAAATACCATCACAGAGCCAGCACGATAAGTAGCGTTCAGATTCGCTTTTAATTTGGCACTTCATATTGAAAGATTTAATAACACTTATGTTAATAAAAAGACAAGCAAAATAAGTTTAACACAACACACACAACAATTTAGGAGCTGATGTATTTAGCTTAAA
>NW_023458613.1:147973-148573 GCF_013731165.1 Rhagoletis pomonella | reverse complement strand
TTTTTTTGTAAGATGAAAAACACCGTTAGACAACAATCACACAAATTTACACTTTCAATATGTTATTGACACGTTGTTTGCGCAACCTGTTTATTTCATAAGTTTCATGTGAATTTTGTTTATAAAGTTGGAATAATTAAAGGAACATTTTAAATGGAAAACAAAAGTATAAGTGAGTTGAAAAAATGGTAGAAGTGATAGCTATCTGATGAGGAAATGTGGTGATTTCCGTAATAGCTTTCACTTCTACCATTTTTTCAAATTATTGTTGTTTTCCACAATAAGTTTTCATTAAAAAAAACGGCCTCAAGCTCAATAAAAATTGTTGAATATAATTGTTATAAGGCCATAAAATAACAAAAACAAATAACTTAAGGACGAGCACACCTAAAATTTAAACATTCTAATAATAGAAATATTAACAAAAACCAACAACCACATGATCAAGTGAATTGCAGCGGAATAGCTGCGCTTGATTGTAACAAGTGAAATAGTGGAAATAAGCAACAAGAATTAGCAAGGCGAACTTAGCACAGTGCGTAGGCAACTGGCTGAGTCAGTGGGATCGTCGGTTCGAATCCTACTGAAAGAAGTCTGATC
>NW_023458613.1:147347-147873 GCF_013731165.1 Rhagoletis pomonella | reverse complement strand
AAACTTTCAATGTTGTGGATCCAGAAACTTTCAATGTTGTGTTCTGAGACCAAAGCAAAGCTTTGAAAAGCTCCTATAAAAAAGCATAGTGAATAGGGCGAGGTAGATGACATCTAGATGTCGCCCTATGTACTACGTTTGCTACACCGGAAATAGACGACACGCGATTTCTTTAAATAAAATTAGTTTGACTATTGTCAACTAAATCGAATGCTTTGTAAGTGAAGTGACTTGTGGACCACTTGAGGTATAGGTGGACCAGTTGGTAACCACGTTGGGACCAGTTGGTAACTAGTTCGTGGGACCAGTTGGTATACAGTCGGGGACCAGTCCGGGAACCAGTTGGGAATCAGTTTGGGACTAGTGCGAAACTACTTACCTTCGGACCAGTTGGTCTTTTTAAGCTCCTGTGGCCGTTTTAAGGGTAATTCTTGGGCTCCTGCACTGCCGCTCGGGGTTTCTGCCTTCTACGGTGGTAATTTTGGGCCGGGTTGCCTGTTTTGGCGGATTGTTGTGCTGTGTGCCG
>NW_023458613.1:145951-147247 GCF_013731165.1 Rhagoletis pomonella | reverse complement strand
AGGGGTAGTGTTTATTTTATCTGTTACAACAAATATACAAAAATACAAAAAAACACACACATTAAGTATTAACCGAAAAAACAAAAATGTATACATATATAACAACAAATTGAATTTAATGACAAACCAACTTACATTGTTTAGATATTCAAACATAGATATGTATATGTATAAATACTTAATCACTAAAAAAGAAAATATATCCATACCACTTGATGTGGTAGTTTTGTCAGTACTGAAAATTTCATTTCTGTAAACAAGTTATGTATGCGGCCGCAATGTTGTCTGTATCTTCCTTCTTATTAATTGTCATTTCTCGTTTTTGCATAATTTTAAGGCTCTCTATTGTGTATCGAATCTGTTCTCTTCTTTCTTTGTCAATAATATTTGTGTTCGCGAAATCAGCTGTGTGTCCACTTGTTAAAATGTGCTGTGATAATGCTGTACTGCTTTTCCGTTTCCTTATGTCCGCTTCATGTTCGCCTAATCGAACACCTAAAGGCCGCTTCGTAGTCTCAATGTACACCTTTCCGCATGTTTCTGTTTCCTTCCCATTGCATTTAATTTCGTAGACTACGTTGTTTTGTTGGTGGACCTCCACTGGACACTTTGTTTTTGTATATATTCTCGAAAGTGTGCAATTAGATTTATATGCAAGTGCTGTGTTTTGTGTTTTTGTTATGTTATGATCAAAATTATCGGTAAGATTGGGAATGTATGTAACACTGAAGAATTTCTTTGCGCTTTTTGTTGTTTCTGAGTCCGATTGTGTGTTAGGGTGGTTGCTATTTTTTATTATTTCCTGATTTATGAGTTAGTGTATTAATTTGACAGGATAATTATTGTTTTTTAGGATGTTGGTTATTTTCTCTATATTGGCGTCATGGAACTGTGTGTGGCTTATCGTCAGTACTTTGTGGATTAAGTTTTTTGCGGTGTTAATTTTATATTTTCTTGGTTGAGATGAGAAGTAATTTATCAGGCGTCCAGAGGAGGTTGGTTTTGAGTACCAGTCTAGAAGGAGGTTTTGCTTTTCTCGATAAATACAAACATCTAGAAAT
This sequence comes from Rhagoletis pomonella, assembly GCF_013731165.1. Lineage (NCBI taxonomy): Eukaryota > Metazoa > Arthropoda > Insecta > Diptera > Tephritidae > Rhagoletis > Rhagoletis pomonella. Next base: position 146,186 of record NW_023458613.1, on the reverse strand, counting down.
GGTATTTTTGAGTCTTTTTCAATTTCCATAGTAAATTTCAGTTTATTGTGGTATTTATTACCTATTTGCGTAGTAGCATTGGGCAGGAGAGATTGGTTGGGTTGGCGCTCCTAAAAGTGCTAGATGATGTATAAAATAAATATACTTAATATCAAAAATAATAATTTACCTAACCCCCTCCCCCCGCCGAAATTTTTGTCTGGATCCGCCCCTGTTGCTACACGTATATCGCACA
>NW_023458613.1:129961-145851 GCF_013731165.1 Rhagoletis pomonella | reverse complement strand
GAAAAATATATGAAAAATTCAATTTATAAAGCTCTTTAAACCTACTTCATTTTTATGAATAACACTCTAAAAAATTTTTGTTTAAATTTGCGCATATTAAGATAGGTAACTAGTTTCCTCTCTTAATGAATGCAAATTTAAACACTGCTTGCTTACTTTTACTTATCATATGTGTGGCGTAGAACAACTTTCAAATTTGTTTTTTGAGTTTTAAACATTTATTGTTCACATTTTCCCAGTTTACACATAAAATGTTTAAAATTTCCTCTAAAAATTTTCGTTTAAATTTACGCATATAAAGAGAGGTAACCAGTTTCCTCTCCTAGTGTGTGCAAAATTAAACAATGTCTGTTTACTTTTACATATCAAGTCACGTAGCGCACACAAGGGGTGGGTTTTGGGGCTAAGTTTATTATGATATAAGAAATTTTGAAAGAAAAAATTTTCTTTTCCATTTCTTGTGCGTCATTTTGTTAGAATTTTTCCTTTTTTCTTGAGAGCTCTTTAAAGTTTAACTGCGAATGAAAACATTGTCCTAAAAATATGCAATGCATACTCACTTACTGTTACTTTTTACACTTTACAGCCTAAAAAAGTTTACAACTGATATGTACTTAACAAGCATTCGAAGATTTAATTTGCTAACTTGGAATTCGTTCCACCAAAATGAGCTACATGATAAAAATACAAGTTCAGTTAAATTTTCGTTATTCGAATTATTAAAAATTGAGAAATCAGAAATCGACGAAAATTAATAAAAAAGTGTAAAAATTTCGTGAAATTATTTAATTTATTTATATTAAAATTCTTTTGTAGAATTTTGTATTACTTTTGAAACTTGAGTGCATCTTTAACCGTTAATTTTTTCATGATTTAATGATCGGATCTAAACCAATTTACGAGACGACCCTTAAGGTACCATCTTTCCGGTAAAAAAAATAATTATTGGAATCGGTTCACGCGGTGCAAAGTTATGCAGTGGAATATATAAAAGAAGTAAAAATACTCCGAAGAATTGTTAACCTCCCCTTTTTTGAAGCCGGTTAAAAATGTCTGAGTTCTTTGTAAATTTTATGTAAATAAAATACAATTGATGATACTTTAAAAAGTTTATTTATTTATTTCATACTGTAAATAAAACTTTCATAAATGTATTTTAAAGAGCGAATTTTCAGTATTTGCTGATGATATATATTTAGAAGTATAAACCCTTTCTCCCCAAAAATATATTCCTGCGTGCGCCCCTGGCACTTAATAATAATAATAGATTGGCGCTTACACATATGTTAGTGTTTGGCCGAGCTTCTCCTCCGATTTGTGGCGTGCGCCTTGATGTTGTCACACAGCTTCTCGCCCCTGGCACTTAGTATTTATTATTTGTAATAAATGTATTTTTACTTTCAAAATGTTTGTAATTTTAAACATTTCATGTGTATATTTTAAACAACTCATGTTCAAAATCAAATCTTGGACATCTTGTCATGTCAATGTCCGTTGTTTGTGTGCCGTATACTTGAACAGATTCTTGTTGAAAAATAAACACCTTTCAGTAGTAGTTTTACATGCACTTTTTAGAGTGAAGGCCATATGTGTTTAAAATATACACGTAGATATACGCATAAAGTTATTAAAATTGCAAAGATTTAGAAAGTAAAAATACATTTTCTACTAACAATAAACATTAAGTGCCCAGATTTACTAAATTTTAAACATTTTGTGTGTAATTTTGCTCTAGCGACAAATTAGGTATGTAAATTAAACAGACAATGTTAAATTTATCACACGTTAGGAGAAGTAACTGGTTACCTCTCTTTATAAGCGTAAATTTAAACAAAAAAATTTTAGAGCAAATTTTAAACATTTTATGTGTAAACTGTGAAGTTGTGAACATTAACACCCAAATTCATAAAAAATAAAGAAGACTTTAACTGCTTTATAAATAGAAAATTTGTATGAAAATGTCACTATGTCACTTTATAGGGCTCTTTAAATCTATTTTTTTTTTTTTATGAATAGGACGTCTAGTGTTTAGAACTCAACAACCAAATTTGAAATTTCTTCTACGCCACACATTTGCTAAGAAAAAGTAAACAAGCAGTGTTTAATTGAATTAACACGCTCTATAAGTCACTCATTATGCCTGACTGGTGTATGGCGCGGAGGCAGGGACAATGAAAGCATCTGATGAGGCGGCGGAGTTTTCGAGAGAAAGATCCTGCGAGATTTAAGGACCTTTACGCGTTGGTGATGGCAAATATCACAGACGACTTAACGATGAGCTGTATGAGCTTTACAACGATATAGACATAGTGCAGCGAATTAAAATTCAGCGGCTCCGCTGGCTTGGCCATGTCGTTCGAATGGACAGAAACGCTCCTGCTCTGAAAACATTCAACGCGGGCCGCGATGCTGGTAACAGAGGAAGAGGAAGGCTTCCTCTGCGTTGGAAAGACCAGGTGGAGAGTTTCCCCCAAAACTGGGGGCCAAATATAGTAAAACTGCGTTTTTAGTTTTTCTATGTGACGTCAGGATTTTGTTAAAGGACTGAAATTTCTAGAATATGAATGAATAAAAAAATTATTCAAAAGATTCGCTGCATTATAGGTATCAGTTAAAAGGAAAAATTCTGTAGAATAGGAAAAAAATTTAATTTTAGGGTGCACCTGGACGAATAAGTATTGAAAATTTCCTTTTAAAATGTTATCCTTGAATATCCTTGAAAATTTCCAATACTTATTTTTGAAAAAAAAATATACGTCAATGAGTAATACGTTAACTACATCCTCGAATTTCGTCCTTCTAACTTTATTAGGTTTAGATAAAAAAAATTTAAACTTCTCTTTATAAGATATTGATAGTTACAATATACATAAATAAAGATACTGGAATCATTATTATGTAACCATGTATGCGCTCTAAAAGAACAAACTGACCGTATGATATGCCTACGGTTTAAATACTTTAATTGTTATGTATACATGGGCGTAGCCAGCCTTTCATCTAGGGGGAAAGAGTTAATATAGAGGGAAAAAATGTTTTTAATGATATTTCTTTTTTGTGTATACAAAACGAAAATTTTTGGGTTTTAGAAAGTATAATTTTTCTGGTAGCCTTTACAACGATAAAAATCGGTTAGTAATTTTTTTGTTTAAAATATTTTTCTTTATAAAAAAAGATATTTTTTGCTTTCAAGTGTTTTTCCTCAAATTTTTATACACGAAGTATACAAATATGTACACCTGAAGGAAGGGTGTTCAATCGTCTTAACAACGATACCAAATTCTTAAAAATCGGTTAGTAATTTCTTTGTTAATTTATTTTTATTTTTAGATAAAGGTATTTTTTCATTATAAGTGTTCTTTCTTAAATTTTTATATACGAAGTATAAAAATACGCATATTAGAAGAAAGAAGATTTGATTGCGTTAACAACGATATCAATTTTTTAAAAATCGCTTAGTAATTTGTTTGTTTAAAATATTTTTTTTTTTTTATTAAAAAAAGGTATTTTTTGAACACTTTTTCTCAAATGTTTACATACAAAGTATACAAATATGCACATCAGAAAAGAAGAAGGGGGTCTAATCACTTTTACAACGATACCAACTTTTTAAAAATCAGTTCAAAATTGTTTGAAATATAAGATTTTTAATTTAATAAAATTTAATAATAATTTTTTACCAAAGATCCTATTTCGAACTTCGAAGGCCCATATCTCGATTTCGGAGGCTAACTTCGAAAAACGGAGAAATTACTTCTCTTAAAAAAAATTGGTTTGGTCAAATACTCAGCGGAGTGCTGTACAGTGTAATTCTAGTATCTTCATTTATGTATATTGTAACTATCAATTTTTATAAATAGAAGTGTAAAATTTTTATCTTAAACTAATAAAGTTAGAAGGATGAAATTTCCAAGGATATTCAAAGTTTTAAAAGGACATTTTCAACATTTATGCGTCCTAGTGCAACAAAAAATTAATTTTTTTTTAATCCTCAGAACTTTTCCCATATTGTTACTCTCCAATGCACCAAATCTTTTAAATAATTTTTTTTATTCAATCATATCCTGAAAATTTCAAAGTCCTTTAAAAAAATCCTGACGAATCCAACTGAGTATTGGGATTTTCTTACATAAGCAAAACCTGCCTTTCGAGCTTGTGTATAATATTCACGACGTTAAAACTGCATGAAATTAATAAAAATTGTTTAAAATTAGTGTCTAGCCGCCATAAAGTAAAAAAGAACAAATGCAAAATCATACATTTTTCACAATTTCCTAACACTTCGCTACACGTTGGAAAGCAAAATTCTGTTCGACAGAAAATTCGATACTCAACGACACGGTTTCGACACGGTTGCATAGCTCATAATTTCACTTTCGATGTTCGATCTTCAATAACCAGCGAAGATCGAAAACCGAATCCAACTCATAATAAGGGCCTAAAAGTCACTAGTGTTTTCTGCATACACTTGCATCCAGCACTCTCTTGGCTCCCTTCGTAGTATTTAATATTCCAAGGTTTTCAAAAGCTTTTCGGGCCACATTAAAACAGGTTTGTTATCCAGCTGAAGGCATCCTCATCTTCTAGTGGCGGCATCTTCCTAGTCGCCAGGGAATACCGAGGGATCATACAGTGACTTCTCGTGGCGTTTCTATCTCTTGCTTCATCCAAAACATCGCTCCTTTCGTTTTTCCAACCACCGCAAATATCCGCACACTTGCTCCATTTCAAAACATTGTTCTGTACAAATTTGTCGTTAGCTTTAAAAATTTCGTCGCTAGTGGCGTAAGAAGTCTCAAGTACTTCATTCTTCTTCCATTTGCATTGCGAATGAGTACCTTACTAACACGAGAAGACTGCCTCTAAAATCGTGTTGATTCGCTCTTTGACAGTGTGATTGTGAAGTTCCAAAGAAAAACTAATATATACAGTGCGCGAAGCTGCTGCCCTTGTTACGAGAAGAGCTCAGCCAGCAAAAAATCCGAAAATTAATCCGAAAACAGGAAGAAAAGTGGATGAAACGCGGATTAGGTCGACAAAAGTACCGAAAGTGGTTGTCAAAAGGGTAAGTTTTCGGCTATTTTTCTGACGCTTAAGAGCGAAATTTCCCCTTTGCTGCAAGCTATTTGTGTTGTGTATGGGGTTTGACGAGCCGCTGAAGGTAATTTTAATAGAAATAGAAAAATTTTCTGGCCGCCATGTTGAAGCTTGATCAAACCGCTTGCGTTGTGTATGGAAAGTCTAAAGAATTTTCCCGCACCACTAGTACAGGGTGCCGCGTCACCCACTTTGGGAAAGCCTGCTCTAAAATATGAGGCGCTCAGCGCCAAAACGGTCTAATCCCAAAAAAATGGTTCTGAGAAAAACAAAGTTAAAGGAAAATAAGTTTTTAAAATATTTTTATTTTTTTTATTAATTGTAAATAAATATTAGTTGTAATATTTGTTTTAGGTTAATCATAAGTATTAATTAACTTACATAAAGACTATTTTAAACAGTTAATACATAAATAAAAGTGGCTTAGGCCATTTTGGAATCCATTTAAAAAAAAAAACTATATTGATAGGAACTGAGGGTTAGGCCATTTTGGCTCCATTAATTAAAACATACAAAATTTCTTCAGATAAATAATAAAAATAGTTTTTAGCGTTTTAAATAATTCAAATCAATAATAATAAATGTTCGTCTTCTTCCTGAATATCTTCGTCTTTGGCTCTCGAAATTGGTTTTAAATTATTATAAAATGCATGCTTTATAGGAGGTATGAACTCTTTGAGTTCCTGTAAATCCTTAAACTTTGCAGCTTTAATTAATCTTCCTCCAGGATAAAGCGGTTCCAATTCCAAATCTACGAACTTGCTGGAGTTCCTCTTTGAAATATCTACTTCTTGAAATAAAACATCTATGTTATTTGAATATTTGTATTGAATTATAAATGAGTTCACATTTTGGAATCGAAGCCACTGAATCTTAAGCCATTCAACTTTTGAAGTCTTGTCTGCGGAGATTTTTCTGTTTGTCACTAGTTTCTCGATTAAGGATATGCTTTTAATATCATCTGCCGTCATCTTTACCAAGTGAAATGGTTCCCTTTTTTTTTGCCGTGATGATTACACGACCCCAATCATCAGGCGTAAAATGTCCTTATAATATTTTTTTTCCTTTTCAATGAGACCAATATCTTGATCGCATGGTAGGAATGAGTGGCCAGATACTAAAAATTTGTGGTCTATCTGTTCCACTGGGAAGGTCGAATTATTGACCATGTATGTGCAAATAGTGCTCATTCTTATGTTCCGGTTTTGGCCACCAAATTGATCGCTATACATTATTAAGTTCTTACATTTGACATTGGCTTTCACGTAATGCATAATGCGAGACCCTATTTACTGTGGGCCACGTGAAGCTATTCCCTTATTCCAGGTATACCTGAATGACTTGTTTGTGATAAGGTCATCAATACCAAGACAATAGGTCCATAGCTGTCTTTTGTGGTAAGCTACCCCTGTGGAAATGACTGGTGTCGGCAGGGTTTTCATAAGATCGAATGCTATAACTGCATATTCTTCCTTGTTAAGTTTCGAGTCCAATTGCATCCCAGTTCTAGCTGATTCAGCTTTTCGGTGATGCAAATCTCTTTCGCTCGTAATCCTTTCCTTTTCAGAAGGATCACCTGCGGCTTCGATTTTTACTTTAAAAAAATCACATTTTTTGCTGCTGTCGGAGATTGGAGCTCGAAAATGCAAATTAAAGTTTTCTGAAAAGATTTTGGTGAAAACGAATTTAGATACAACTTTGTCCACTTCTGTTCTTGTTCCACGATACAGCTCGTACATAATCGATATGTTTAAGGTAGGTGCGAGAAATTCTCTTTGAATATTCTTATTTCTTGAATAGTGGGAGCTATACCTCGGAAATTTATTGATAAATTCTTTCAAGACTTCTGTAGCTTCAACGCTGGTCTTATTATGAGGTGGGTGTCTTCCTCTTTGGTCCAATTTTGGTGTAGTTGTGCCACTTCCAGGTGCTCTATGCTTAAGTTCACGTGTAATACGACCATCGCTTATTTGTAAGCTCTGCTTAAAATATCTTTTTGCAGACATGCATTCCGACATTATTTACTCCAGGAAGTTTGTAAATTCTTGTACTAGATCTTCGGCTTTCGCCAATAGACTTCTTATAAGATCTTCTTGTTTCAATTACTGCAATTTGTCCACATAAATAAGCATTTTGCAAATCATGATTACCAATTTTATAAAAATTTTCACAAATACTTCGCAAATTATTCTCACTGAAATGCTGATGACATTTTAACGGACATTTCCGTTATTTCTCTGAACTTTACTTACGTGTTTTTTCCAGTTAGATTTGTTGGCAATCCGTTATCTAGTAGATATTTTCAATTCATTGCTGCTTTCAACTTCGATATCTGGTTCAGCTGACCTGGTTTCATTTTCTGTTATTCCGATCTGGGATTCTGTTGCCGTAAGACCCGACGGTCCAGGCAATGTATCTTCGGAAGAGCGCGATGAAATTGATGACCCACTTGGTGTTGGGACGTACTCCGATCCAGAATTTTCGAAGTCTTGTAAACTCATCGAGTTAGCATCACACATGTTTATTCATGTACTATTTTTTTTTCTTGCTAATACATTTTCAATTAAAAAACTGATAACAAGGCGAATTTATATGTACAATGGTTTAGCTTTATGCGGCTAGAACTGCCCAACAAACACACCAATTTGACACATGATGCCGTGAGACGAAAACAACAAGAAGTGTGCTGCCACCACCTGGTATAAATTCGCCTTGACTGATAACATACTTCAATATTCATTCAAAAATTTGAGCACCCATGGTTAACTTGATTTATTTTTGGAATATACTCTTGACTAAAACGTAACATGCGTTTTTGGCCTAACCCACACATATTTTTTATTTCTAGGATTCGATTTGGCCTAAGCGGCTTAGGCCATTATGGCATCCACATTTTTTGGAACATTGCATAGAGGAAAAACAGTTTTCAGCAGGTAGTATAACCTAGTGTTATACTATGCAATAGGGAGTTTTTTTAGTATTTATTTCAAAAGGTTCCGGTTAGATCAGCATAGTCAGTTTGATGTTTTTGAAAATGAGGGTTATGCCGTTTTGGCGCTGAGCGCCTCATATAGTACCTAATATTCCAGACAACAGTCATACTGTGCGGACGTGTTTTTAAGTCGCTCCACTTTTTGTTATATTATCTGATAATATTTCAAGTTAATATATTTTCTTGTGTATTAGTATGGTGCCAAGTGGTTTTATATCGCTCCAGTTTTTGTTATATTATCTGCTAATATTACAAGTTAATATATTTTCATTTTTATTAGTATTATGCAAGGTTTTATTTTGAGACGTTGACTCATAATTTTGTGATTTAATTGCAATAAATTAATTGCTAAAATCGAAATTTAATATGGCGTGATTGTGCGGGAAAAAGGTTGATAGGAATCGATCGAAGTCGTGTTAGTTACACCATTTATAACTCAAGAACGGCTGGACCGATTTTTATGATATTTGTTTTTTGAATTTGTCTACATTCCGAATAGCAGAATAATTATTAAAACAACCGCTAGGTGGCGCTGGAGTCGAGTTATTAGTAAACCCGTATTTATGGTCCGATTTGCCTCATATTTGAGATATGTATTGACAATAGGAAAAACAATACCATTGCAAAAGTTATTACTAAAAATCGTGTTTATGATCCGATTATCCTCAGATTCAAAATATGTTTTTTTGGGAACAGGAAAAAGAATTCTATCGAAAAAAATTTGCCGCCAGATGGCGCTGAAATTGAGTTACATATGTATATGTAACTAAAAATCGTATTTATGCTCGAATTTATTTCATTATCGAAATATATGAATTCACATACCGATGGTCCTCTGCAATAACGACACAACTCAAAATTCAAAAAATCAAATCCCTTATTACTGTCTAATCCTAACTAAAGTAAGTAGTAAAAGTTATATATGAATAAGAAAACGATTAAAGACATGAGCCATTTAACAACAGTGCGAGTTTTTATTTTTTTTATTTTTGAATTGTGTCGTTATTGTAGAGGACCATCGATATATTTCTGATGGGAAAAGATACATATGTATCAGGGTTGTTGCGAATATTCGCATTCGCAACCGCGGAGCTTCCGCATTAATTTTAACATTCGCATTCGCTTTAGCATTCGCAATAATCAATGCAGATCTTTTGCGATTGCGAATATTGAAGGGACAGTTATTTTTTTACGAGTTAAACTTTGTTTTTTATTGCGAAATAAAAATCCTTTCCGGATAATAAACAAACCGCTATCCAAATCAAACAAGTTTGGTATCAAATGAAAGAGGACGCAAATAGCTTTAAAACTGAAATGTCTAAACGAGGAAAACCACCTATTGAAAAATATTTCAATAAAAAATGTCAGGTATATGAATTTCTTTAGTATTAAATGATAAAAAAATATAAATAGAAGTGGAAACCTTCGTTCGTTATTTTTGTTTAAAAGCTATTTCAGTCCTCTTTCATATGATATCAAATTTGTTTAATTTGGATAAGTGCTTTGTTTATTATCAGGAAATTACTTTTATTTCGGAATAAAAAATATTTGGCTAAATTTAACTCGTAAAAAATAACTGTTATTTTCGGTTCGTGGAATATTGAGAATGTGCACTGATAAAACATTAGATTAAAAGGATTAAAAATGAATTATCGAAAAGCGCTAGTGACGTTACAGGTTCTCCAAATTCAGAAACAACCAAAAGAATGAGAATGAAGAATTCTTTGGAAAACAACGGTGTTGAAACAACGATCTTGCCATGATGCTAGATTGCGAAGATGAAAGTCACGAGGATACATCCGATATTTGCAGTCTCGATGCAGTTCTCAAAAAGGAATTATTGTATCAATACAAATTAAGTCGAATGATTACTTTTTCTGTGCGAAATTAGTAGCAGCTAAAATATTGCACTATTTTAATGTAAAATGATGCCTACCATTAAAAAAATTTTAAAGTCAGTAAATAAAATGTAAAAACATAACTTAGTTTTCGTAAGGCAAACTTTTCCGCGCAATGTTTTTTATGTTCAAATGATGAGTATATGTGTTTAAGTAGTACTCGAAAACATTGTCCAATTAGCTTGGTTTTGACTCAAGTTATTTTCTTACCATACTCAACCCCCTTGAAATGAGCTATACAGGGTGTCCCAGAAGTAACGTGCCAAACTTTAGGGGAAGGTAGGTGGGGGGGGTGAGCTCCCTGATAAACAAAAAATTTTCAGGTAAAAGTGTCACCGTTTTTGAAATATTTACATTTTTTCGAAAAAACTGCAACTACAAACCGGGCAATACTTAGTAAATTTTTTATGTAAAATACTTCCAGACAGTTGCCTCTCCATACTCAAATGCAATGTAGTTAAAATATATTAAGGAACCATCATAAAATTAGGCCTATTTCTGGATTTTTAACTTTTTTATATTTTCTTCCCCAACTTTGACTATCTCGGGTGAAAAAAATGTACTGAGCTATAACTTTACATTACATAAAAAAAATTGCTCGTTTAATAAAGATTTCAGAAAGGTGCCACACTAACTGTTTTGAATAGAAAAAAAAAGGTATAGCCGCTTTTGTGGGTAAAGGACTGAGACACGCTAGAATGTATTTAATAGATTTAAATTGAATTTGCTCTTGTTACCGTCAAATGACATGCTAAATAGTACAAAGGTACATTATTACCTGCTCCTGACATTATTTTGTGTTACTTACCGGAATTAGTGAAAGTGGATTTTGTGAAATTGGACCCTTCGAACATTGTGTTATTAATACTATGACAGAGAACACGCAGTATACGTCGCATGAGTATGCGGATATTCACCTAATTTACGGTGAAGCTTGCTGTAATGCCAGAGCTGCTCAAAGACTCTATGCAGAGCGATACCCCAATCGTCGACATCCGGGTTGTGAAGTATTCGCCCGGACCCATAGAGAAATATATGAAGGTAAGTGATTTTTACACCTTTCTTGTTTGCTTGCTTGTTAACTATCATTTTTCACTTTTTTAAGGTCACATACCTGGAAGGTGTGGCGGCGAAACGGGACGTCCTGCAACTGTAGATGTTGAAGCTGTGTTAGAGGAAGTGGAACTAGGTCCATCGACTTCAGTGAGAATGATGAAAAGACGGACGGGAATACCAAAAACTACAGTTCACAAAGCTTTACAAGACCATCGATTTCATCCATACCACATTCAACTTGTTCAGGCTCTACAAGAAAGAGATTACCTGTCGAGAGTTAGATTTTGCCGTGAAATGTTGCGAATGCATGAATCAGACCCCAACTTTTTTAATAAAATAATTTGGAGCGATGGATCATCATGCAAACGTGATGGTTATTTTAATTTACATAACCTTCACAGTTGGCAGATAGGCAATCCTCACGAAATGAGAGAAGATCGTTCGCAGTACCGGTACAAAATAAATTTATAGTGCGGTATTTTTAATTGTCAGATATTGGGACCTGTGGAACTGCCGCCAACGCTCAACTCTCACAGTTATTTAGAGTTCCTTCAGGAACGGCTTCCAACTCTTTTGGAAGATTTTGGAATGACGTGTGCCCTGCTCACTACGGGCGTGAAGTAAGAGCTCATTTAGACGAAACTTATCCTCGCCGATGGATTGAACGATACGGGCCAATCACGTGGCCCGCTCGATCGCCAGACCTGAATCCATTAGATTTTTTCTACTGGGGCTGTCTTAAGGACAAAATTTATTCAAAAACAATTCAAAACGAAGAGCATTTGCGGGAACAAATAAATGGAGCTGCTGCTGAGATAGCCCATTTGAGTTTAAGATCTCTAAAAGCGTCTTTTCTTAAATGGTGCCGAGCTTGTATTAGGGTAGAAGGTCGCCAATTTGAGCATATTTTATCAATAAATTAATAAATTTTTCTTCAAACAACTCATGTATATCTTATTTCACGTGAACCCATCCTTCACACAAAATATTGATAGATATAGCCCTTGTTATAGGCTCTAGTCCGAATTCCGGTAAGTAACATAAAATAATGTCAGAAGCAAGTAATTATGTACCTTTGTACTATTTAGCATGTCATTTGACGGTAACAAGAGCAAATTCAATTTAAATCTATTAAATACATTCTAGCGTGTCTCAGTCCTTTACCCACAAAAGCGGCTATAACTTTTTTTTTTCTACTCAAAATAGTAAGTGTGGCACCTTTCTGAAATCTTTATTAAATGAGCAATTTTTTTATGTAATGTAAAGTTATAGCTCAGTACACTTTTTTTCACCCGAGATAGTCAAAGTTGGGGAAGAAAATATCAAAATTTAAAAATCCAGAAATGGTAATAATTTTATGATGGTTTTAGGATGGTTTTATGATGGTATTATAATATGATGGTTCCTTAATATATTTTAACTACATTGCATTTGAGTATGGAGAGGCAACTATCTGGAAGTATTTTACATAAAAAATTTACTAAGTATTGCCCGGTTTGTAGTTGCAGTTAAAGAAAACACATGAAAAGGCACGATTTTTTTTAAATTCGAAAAAATGTAAATATTTCAAAAATGGTGACACTTTTACCTGAAAATTTTTTTTTATCAGTGAGCTCACCCCCCCACCTACCTTCCCCTAAAGTTTGGCACGTTACTTCTGGGACACCCTGTATAATAAAATAAGTATGTTCATATGTACATAAATGGTTTCATCTGGGAATTAATCGTGGCAATATCGAATTTCGTAAATAAAAAAAAAATATTACATGTCTCGCAGATATGCCTTGAGGAGAGATTCATAAGGCAGTTAGTCTTCATAAAATACTTCATTTTCACTTAAGCTTTCAGTTTTCCCCAATTCTCCACCGATATTATTTATACAGTACAGCGAAATTGCTTTACTACATCAATGAGGAAGAAATCCGAATCACTATGAAACCAAATAATAGAGGAGCACTTACCACGTAGAAATCACTGCAAGTGAAATTTTTTCCGAATGGTATTTAATTATCTATGAGTAAAAATTCCTGAAGTGGCCCTCTAAATTTTCACAAAGTAACAAATATTGCAATAAGTATTTGCATTTCTCAGCTGGAGTATCCACAAATACATCAGCAAAACATTTCGCCAGTATTCGGTTTTTTAAATTACCTTTTTTTTATGTAATATTTATGCACCTTATATTTGTAATAATTATTGCGACCAAAGTTTTCATGCGATTTGCATGAAACTTTGTGAGTACGTAAAAAAAAATAGTTTTCTGAAAATTGGTAGGATTTTTTAAAATTTTTATTTTTTTTTAATTTTTTTCCACTTTTTATTTTTTAAATAAATTGTTTTTTTTTGATTTCTTGTTGTGATTATAATCACGTTTAGGTGTCAAAATGTTCCTTACAATATCTTTTGCTAATGCGCTCAAAAAAATTTTTGTGCAACCATACGGCTCTTTAGATATAAATTTTTTTTAACATATGCCAACCACTATTTGTGTACTAATATCACAGGTTTACAAAAAAAAAGTGTATGCATATTAAACGAAATCTATATATCCCTATGTTATTCGATACGCTGAATGCAAATCCGAGGTCCGTTAGCCTCCATCACGTCAGTTGCGTGGTCAGTTGAAGGTCGAGTAGGGAAAATTATTGAATAAACCTGAAAATTCATATATATGGGGCTTTAGACTCGCACAAAGTTTAATGCTTGGATTTATGCGGGGTTTGCTAAAGAAACACTATATTAAAAAAAAAATTATAATAATTAAAAGTCAAATGAGTGAGTGTCAAATCAATCAGTTTTTGAACAATCGGTCGTGTTTGCATGTTTAATGTATAGAAACCCCGCATAAATCCAAGCTTTAAACTTTGTGCGAGTCTAAAGCCCCATATATATGACTTTTCGGATTTATTCAATAATTTTCCCTACTCGACCCTCAACTGACAACGCACCTGACGTGATGGAGGCTAACCATGGTTACGCTACAGGAGGTGAAATGTAATCCAAATTGAGGCTGCTATTTTTTTGCTCCATTTTCACTATTTATCACCATTAAAATTGGCTATTTACCACCAACAATGCAAGAAAATTTTGACAGCTGCTTTTGTTTCATAGCGCCACTTGCGGATACTAAAATTTACACCCCTATGCTGTAATCCGTCGTAGATTCGATTTTGCTATGAATCGTAAAATTGGTATGCTCGTTGTCGTATCGTAATTTAGAAATTCGTAGGCCATCTTCGAAATTCGTAATGTTGGTATGCCTGAATCCGACGTAGCTGTAATTTTTATGTATTTGTCGAAAATTTTGTACGAAAAGCAACTCGTGGCGGAGCGAAACAAATTTTTAAAATATCAATAAAATAAAGTGCTTAAACGCAAAAATATGTATGTTAGTTGAAGTGTGAATGGGGGAAAAAATTATTATTAAATGTTTACAAAATTAGCAGATCGAAGATCACAACAAATCGCTCGCAATACGAAACCCTGGTGCATGAGCGAAAGGCCGGACTTTGGTCGAGCCTTTGTAAAAGGATCTAAAGAGGATGTGATGGAATTTTGGGAAAGCGTTTCAAGAATTAAAGCGGCACAATATCTAGTGAAATGGAGGCCCTTAAAAGGAGGGAGCTTACATTTTATCATATAAGCTAGATGGATCCGAACAATCTCCTAGCAATCTCCTTTGTATATTAATGCAACTGTTAGCTGTTCTTCCTCCTGGGACAAAAGTGCACCGACCACTGAATCCTTTGTATTCTACTTAATTAAGGACAAGTATTTGCAAATAATGATTAAACTAATTTTTTTTTAATTTAATTATTCACTTGCGATTATATTTATTTTGATTTGTTTCAGTCAAAGCGGCTGATTAGAACTTCGCATTTCACTATTTTAGTTGGCAACGCCGTTGATAGTTACGATCGGATTATAGTATTCCAATTTTCGAATTTTCGGAACAGAGCTACGAATTCGTAACTACGAACTTTCGGATTACAGCATACGGGTGTTAGGCTAATCTATTTTTAGCGAAAGGAGGACAAAATTTAACTTTCGGATTTTAGCATATTTTAGCTATAACGAAAGTTAGAATCCGGTTGATGGTCGACACAGTTGGCTTTTTGATTTCAAAAAGCACTTCATCAGCAAGAAACGCAATGTTTTAGATCTAAATATTTCAGCATCCTTTCCAAATTGTTTTCCATAATTCTCGCCTTTCTTTGATAAATAATTGCAAAAAAAGAAGCGTTTTTTCTTCTAAGAGTTTCATGTAACTTTTGCAAATATCAACAGCAATAACTTTTTGCAACATGGTTGACAACCGAAGAAAGTTATTATTTTTTCGAACATCCTAGCAGCCAAACTTCAAACTACTTTTTTAATGAAAACTTATTGTGGAAAAGCAACAATAATTTGGAAAAAATGGTAGAAGTGATAGCTATTTCGCAAATGACCACATTTCCTCATCAGACTTCTTTCAGTAGGATTCGAACCGACGATCCCACTGACTCAGCCAGTTGCCTACGCACTGTGCTAAGTTCGCCTTGCTAATTCTTGTTGCTTATTTCCACTATTTCACTTGTTACAATCAAGCGCAGCTATTCCGCTGCAATTCACTTGATCATGTGGTTGTTGGTTTTTGTTAATATTTCTATTATTAGAATGTTTAAATTTTAGGTGTGCTCGTCCTTAAGTTATTTGTTTTTGTTATTTTATGGCCTTAGAACAATTATATTCAACAATTTTTATTGAGCTTGAGGCCGTTTTTTTTAATGAAAACTTATTGTGGAAAACAACAGTAGTTTGAAATAAATAATATAAAAAAAACTTTTTAATATACAACGCTTTTATAA
>NW_023458613.1:127403-129861 GCF_013731165.1 Rhagoletis pomonella | reverse complement strand
ATTTTAGGTCTACGTTATGTAGTTTGACTATTGTCAATTAAATCGAGTGCTTTGTATTCCATGCGCTCCACGTTTTTCATTTTCAATTTCATAGATTGTTTATAATGACTTTTGCTAAAATTTCAAAATCAAAAGTTATCAAAACAAATTCTATGGGACTGAGAAGTATTATTTTCTACTTTTTAGTCCATTTATAAAAGCGTTGTATATTAAAAAGTTTTTTTTATATTATTTATTTCAAACTACTGTTGTTTTCCACAATAAGTTTTCATTAAAAAAAACGGCCTCAAGCTCAATAAAAATTGTTGAATATAATTGTTCTAAGGCCATAAAATAACAAAAACAAATAACTTAAGGACGAGCACACCTAAAATTTAAACATTCTAATAATAGAAATATTAACAAAAACCAACAACCACATGATCAAGTGAATTGCAGCGGAATAGCTGCGCTTGATTGTAACAAGTGAAATAGTGGAAATAAGCAACAAGAATTAGCAAGGCGAACTTAGCACAGTGCGTAGGCAACTGGCTGAGTCAGTGGGATCGTCGGTTCGAATCCTACTGAAAGAAGTCTGATGAGGAAATGTGGTCATTTGCGAAATAGCTATCACTTCTACCATTTTTCCAAATTATTGTTGCTTTTCCACAATAAGTTTTCATTAAAAAAGTAGTTTGAAGTTTGGCTGCTAGGATGTTCGAAAAAATAATAACTTTCTTCGGTTGTCAACCATGTTGCAAAAAGTTATTGCTGTTGATATTTGCGAAAGTTACATGAAACTCTTAGAAGAAAAAACGCTTCTTTTTTTGCAGTTATTTATCAAAGAAAGGCGAGAATTATGGAAAACAATTTGGAAAGGATGCTGAAATATTTAGATCTGAAAACATTGCGTTTCTTGCTGATGAAGTGCTTTTTGAAATCAAAAAGCCAACTTTGTCGACCATCAACCGGATTCTAACTTTCGTTATAGCTAAAATATGCTAAAATCCGAAAGCTTAAATTTTGTCCTCCTTTCGCTAAAAATAGATTAGCCTAACACCCGTATGCTGTAATCCGAAAGTTCGTAGTTACGAATTCGTAGCTCTGTTCCGAAAATTCGAAAATTGGAATACTATAATCCGATCGTAACTATCAACGGCGTTGCCAACTAAAATAGTGAAATGCGAAGTTCTAATCAGCCGCTTTGACTGAAACAAATCAAAATAAATATAATCGCAAGTGAATAATTAAATTAAAAAAAATTAGTTTAATCATTATTTGCAAATACTTGTCCTTAATTAAGTAGAATACAAAGGATTCAGTGGTCGGTGCACTTTTGTCCCAGGAGGAAGAACAGCTACCAGTTGCATTAATATACAAAGGAGATAGCTAAGAGATTGTTCGGATCCATCTAGCTTATATGATAAAATGTAAGCTCCCTCCTTTTAAGGGCCTCCGTTTCACTAGATATTGTGCCGCTTTAATTCTTGAAACGCTTTCCCAAAATTCCATCACATCCTCTTTAGCTCCTTTTACAAAGGCTCGACCAAAGTCCGGCCTTTCGCTCATGCACCAGGGTTTCGTATTGCGAGCGATTTGTTGTGATCTTCGATCTGTTAATTTTGTAAACATTTAATAATAATTTTTTCCCCCATTCACACTTCAACTAACATACATATTTTTGCGTTTAAGCACTTTATTTTATTGATATTTTAAAAATTTGTTTCGCTCCGCCACGAGTTGCTTTTCGTACAAAATTTTCGACAAATACATAAAAATTACAGCTACGTCGGATTCAGGCATACCAACATTACGAATTTCGAAGATGGCCTACGAATTTCTAAATTACGATACGACAACGAGCATACCAATTTTACGATTCGTAGCAAAATCGAATCTACGACGGATTACAGCATAGGGGTGTAAATTTTAGTATCCGCAAGTGGCGCTATGAAACAAAAGCAGCTGTCAAAATTTTCTTGCATTGTTGGTGGTAAATAGCCAATTTTAATGGTGGTAAATAGTGAAAATGGAGCAAAAAAATAGCAGCCTCAATTTGGATTACATTTCACCTCCTGTAGCGTAACCATGGTTAGCCTCCATCACGTCAGGTGCGTTGTCAGTTGAGGGTCGAGTAGGGAAAATTATTGAATAAATCTGAAAAGTCATATATATGGGGCTTTAGACTCGCACAAAGTTTAAAGCTTGGATTTATGCGGGGTTTCTATGTATTAAACATGCAAACACGACCGATTGTTCAAAAACTGATTGATTTGACACTCACTCATTTGACTTTTAATTATTATAATTTTTTTTTTAATATAGTGTTTCTTTAGCAAACCCCGCATAAATCCAAGCATTACAAAGTCTAAAGCCCCATATATCTGAATTTTCAGGTTTATCGTCGGTTCGTATCCTACTGAAAGAAGTCTGATGAGGAAATGTGGTGATTTCCGAAATAGCTATCACTTCTACCATG
>NW_023458613.1:78806-127303 GCF_013731165.1 Rhagoletis pomonella | reverse complement strand
TCTACCATTTTTTCCAATTATTGTTGCTTTTCCACAATAAATTTTCTTTAAAAAACGGCCTCGAGCTCAATAAAAATTGTTAAATATAATTGTTATAAGGCCAAAAAATAACAAAAACAAATAACTTAAGGACGAGCACACCTAAAAAGTTAAACATTCTAAAAATAGAATTATTAGCAAAAACCAACAATACCAACAACCACATGATCAAGTGAATTGCAGCGGAATAGCTGCGCTCGATTGTGTTGGCATAACAAAAATGAAAATAGTGGAAAAAGGCAAACGATAATTTACAAGGCGTACTTAGCACGGTGCATAGGCAACTGGCTGAGTCAGTGGGATCGTCGGTTCGAATCCTACTGAAAGAAGTCTGATGAGGAAATGTGGTGATTTCCGAAATAGCTATCACGTCTACCATTTTTTCCAATTATTGTTGCTTTTCCACAATAAATTTTCTTTAAAAAACGGCCTCGAGCTCAATAAAAATTGTTGAATATAATTGTTATAAGGCCAAAAAATAACAAAAACAAATAATAAAACAATATGTAAAAAACACTGCGTTTACGAAATTGGATTTTCGCTCAGCCAAATGAATCATTTAACCTAATGTGCACCGCAATAAAAAAAATTAATATAACTCAAAGTTCTCTCAACTCGTGCAGCGTCAATAGAAAAGAATTTACATTTTTGTCAAGTTTCAAGTTTCCCGTCTCCAGCGTAACTTCTCGCGAAGGTTTGATTTACGGCCCCTTAAGAAACAGGCTGTAACCCGAAAGGGCAACAACATTACTTTTTAATAAAAAGTTTTTATTAAATACAATCTTCCAATTTTTAAATTCAAGTACGAAAAAAACATTATTAAAAATAAATAACCTCTACATTTTTTATTTACCTAAATCACCTAATTCACTCGCCTAAATTATTACTTAAAAATGCTAGACATCCGCATCCGTGGATGTTAGCTTTAAAATAACTGAAATTTAGTCGGAAACCGCCGTTTCCGAACAGCTGTTCCTTATATACATATACTAATACTAGCAGACCCGGCGAACTTCATCCCGCCCAAAATTTTTATTTTTTATTGAAACATTTGGTCCAATGTTTTCGCCAGTAATTCACTTTAATGTTTGGTTTTGTGGTCTATAGAAGGCATATCCTCCATTGCCGTCTTAAATAACCTGACGAAAGTCAGCGGGTTCCGAGTTGAATACTTTCAGAGCTGGAGCGTCGGTGTCCGTTCGAACGACGCTGCACTATGTCCATGTCGTTATAAAGCACATTCAGCTCATTGTTCCATCGTCTGCGGTACTCGTCGTCGCCAACGCGTAAAGACCCGTAAATCTTCCGCAAAATCTTTCTCTCGAATACTCCAAGAGCCGGCACATCGGATGTTGTCACTGTCCATGCTTCTGCGCCTTATACCAGCACAGGCATAATGAGTGACTTATAGAGTGTGGTTTTCGTACGTCGAGAGAGGACTTTGCTCCTGAACTGCCTACGCAGTCCAAAGTAGAACTTGCTGGCAAGAGTGCTTCTGCGTTGGAATTCTATGCTGACATTGGGCCGAATGAATAAAAACAAAGCAATTGCTTTTTCTTAAAATTGCATACCTTTTACTTCAAGTTTGTTTGAGTAAATCGAGTAAAGTGTAAGAAATTTTAAGAAAAAGCAATTGCTTATTTTTTATTCATACGGCCCATTATTATCGGTGTTAACAATAAATTCTCTTCTTTCTCGAAATTATAACTGTCAACAGTGACGTGGGTGCCAAGGCGCGAATGTGCTGACTGTTTGTTTGATGACAGGAGATACTTCGTTTTGTCCTCGTTTACCACCAGACCCATTCGATTTACTTCTTTATTCAACTTGGAAAAGGCAGAAGAGACTTCGCGGTTTTTGTTACCGATGATGTCGATGTCATGGGCATAAGTCAGCAATTGCACACTCTTGTAGTAAATTGTTCCTGACCGGTGCAGTTCTGCATTTCGTGAGATCACCTCTTATAAGAAGAAGGAGCTTTTATGTATATAATTGGGGTAGGTAACACAGGGCAATACCGATTTTGATGCGGCAAATGTTAAAGATGTTTTTGATAGACATTTTTGTGTTGATTACGAATCCTAAGTTTATGTTTCCACCAGCTCCAGATTTTGAGAAAAACGTGGTGAAAGTGTCAAAAAATCTAATCCTAAGTGGAAGGTTCTACCACCCTTTGTTTCTTTGCTAGAGCTTCGCAAATATTGCAAAAAACGCGATTTTTTGACATTTTGGCTTAGTTTTTCTTACTATCTGGAGCTGGTGTAAACTTTATGCTTACGTAATCATTACAAAAAAATTTGTCAAAAATAGCGTTAATAATAATAGCGTTGCTGCATCAAATTTTTTCCAATTTTGTTAGCCTGTGCAATAAGTATTGTTAAATATCGAATAGACGCATGATTGTGGCGCCTTAAAAAACCTTTCGAAGTGTAAATTAATGACTCAATTCTATTCTACGCATATCTATAATACGGGTTTCGAATTTCAAAGGTCGGTATCTGGTGCACCTATAAAAAAAATATCCTATATGTTAATCCTGGCAATAAGCACCCTACGTGCCGAATTTGAAACAAATCGGACCATAAATAAGACTTTTTCGAATAGAACGGTCCCTGGTCCAATTAACGGAAAAAATTGATCCAATATGCTAATCTAGGCAAAAGGCTACATACGTACCAAATGCATTTTTTTTAGCGTAGCTTGACCCCTGCACCACCTATCGGAAAAATTAAAACTTTGTGCGCTCCTTCTTTGAACATCTTTCCAAAAAAGCAGCAACCATTCGAATCGGTTATGAAACATAGGACAAAATTGGTCCCAATTAATTATGCTTACAATGAATATCACAATTATTCCAAATTTTTCGAGCTTCACATCATAAAAAGCATGCGATAAAATGCAAAATTTCGTCGAAAAAATTCAAATTTTTCGCGTTATTCCGATTTTTTCCGAGTTTTTCACACTTTCCGAAGGAATTGCACAAAAAATTCCATACAAAAAAATCAATTTTCGATTTTTCTGATTTCCCAACTTTTTCAGAGGGTTTTCCCAAAATTTTCTTTCGTAAAAACCTTCTCCTGCCAATCAATTTCTCAATTGATGAATTGCTATAAATTTTTCACACCATTTTTATATAGTATAGAACGTGTTCGTGAACAGCGCACTATATGCAAAACAGAAGATTTTTTGTTTTAAATCGTAGATCTTCGGTTAGAAAAGAGATAATGGAATGAAACTTGTTTTATCGTGAAGATAAACGATCATATAATATAGGAAAACTATAGAGAAGTTACAACAATAATAACTTAACCCTCAAAATGCCGTTCAAAATGTCACTTTTTTTTTTGAAATTTTGGATTTTGTCTCCCACTCCACTAGAAAACACTATATTTAATACACCATTAGCATAGTCGCCGAGATTGGAAAAAAAAGCTTCCTTTAAACTCTAATAACTCGTAAACTATCAGTTTTCACAAAAAAATGTGTATAAAAAAAAGGATATACTGGTCGATATCTTTACGAAAGTACAACATTTAACCCTTTACTGCAGAGTCTGTCATATATGAAACGCTTTTTAACCCTTTCAAGGCAGAGGAAAAAGGTTCTCAATATGCTTTTGAACGTGCTTCTTCTCATTTTGAGGTAAATAATAATCGTAGAAAATTTTCCATAGTAAAATGATAATAATTTCTTCAATTAAGTCTTTTTAATTTTTTCCATTTATGTATGTATAAAATAATATCCGAAAACCATAAGTAAAGTTTATTTAAATCTTCTAGATTAAGGGTTAATACTAAAGCAAACGAAAATATTGGGCCAAGGAAAAAAAATTAAATAAAAAATATAAACTATATGCATTTTGGTCAGTTTTCAAGATCCTGGTGAATGAAATCAGACATGTATTGTCAAAGATTAGGAATCGTTTGATAAATTAATAGTAGTTTCAAGCATATAAGTATTTACATATATTAACATAGTACAATTAGGGTGAGAAACGCCCATTTTAAGTCCATTTATGCAGTCTTGAAAATTGGTGCGGAATGTTTTTATTAGTCAACGAAGAAGCACATTTTTCGCAGTTTCTAAATTTGCCGTTATATAAAAGTAGAAGACGTGCAATAAGTGTTTAGATGTACCTAAATATTTCAGTTAATTTCATTATGTGAAAGTCTTTAATATATCCTGGGAAATCCTTTTGAGGACTTTCCAATTAGACGACAGTGCTTTGCATTCAGCTTGCACGAAAAAAGTCAATCCCTGGAACACTTCTGTAATCCGTCTCTTTTATCTAAAAGTTTTTTATACAATTGAAGATACATTTTTTTAGAAAAAACTGGCGTTCCACTTAAGCTTTTCGATATAACTTTGGTAAATGTTACTCGATCAGTACGTAATAATTACCAAGTTGAAGGCGAGACTTACCGTTACTGATTTATGATAATGATATTATGAACATCGTTCAGATTATAAACAAATTATTTTAAACTTAAAAAAAAAAAATGTTGAACAAATTTTTTTGTAATTTTCCTTATTTGCAATTTTTTTATTGTATACATAAACATAAGTAAACAAATTAGTGTTTCTAGAAGTTTTGCCTATTCAGTGTTTCCATACTCACTTGCATTAACAAAATTTTTCCACGATGACGAAAAATAATGGCTTTTCTATTAGAGCTACCGAAATTGTTCCTAAATTTGCAAAAATTCGCAAACTATAGCTAATATTAAAAAAAGATTAGAATATTTGGAACCAGCGACCTAACTGCACGTCAGAAATATTAATGTTGTTCTTTGCATCTTTTGACTATAGACTAGTGCAATTATCAAGAGAACAATTAAAAATTTATTGAAAAAAGATAACTTTGAGATTAACGATAAGCTAAAGGGCTGCGAGAAATGATATTTGACTTTATCGGTTGCGTTTGGGGATTCATTATCTAATAATATGCAGCAAACGTTTTTGCTGAACCTAGAATTATTAACAAGAATTGGTCTTATTCGACTAGTGTGCTGTGGGTCACTTGGCGGTCGATGCGCGGACTCTTACAATTAAAATAAAATACAAATATTTGCTTTGTACCACGATTGTTTATTAGGAAAAATTGAAAAAGCAAAAAAGTCTAAGCGGTAGAAGTAATAGCACTATTTCGGAGATCACCACATCTCCTCAGCAGACTTCTTTTTTCTAGACTTCAGCAGGGATCGAACCTGCGTATTCGATGTTCAAAGTCAGAAGCGTTAACCACTGAGCTATGTACATCCCGTAAACTCTTGTTGCTAATTCATTTTCCTTTTTCATCCAAGTGCAGCTGATTTGCCGCTATTTAAACTCGACAGCGTGGTTGTTGTTGTCAATTCTATACATCCATTTGCTTTTTTGTATAGTTTCAGGCAGGCTCTTCCTAAACTGTGTATTTGTCAATGTTATTGTGGCTTGTTAACATTTTATTTTTAACATTTTTATTGAGCTTTGTACCACGATTGTTTATTAGGAAAAATTGAAAAAGCAACAAAGTCTAAGCGGTAGAAGTTATAGCACTATTTCGGAGATCACCACATCTCCTCAGCAGACTTATTTTTTCTAGACTTCAGCAGGGATCGAACCTGCGTATTCGATGTTCAAAGTCAGAAGCGTTAACCACTAAGCTATGTTCATCCCGTAAACTCTTGTTGCTAATTCATTTTCCTTATTCAACCAACTACTATCAAGTGCAGCTGATTTGCCGCTATTAAAACTCGACAGCGTGGTTGTTTTTGTAGCTTCGTGAGCGGAATTGGCCTTGCCATTGCGCCCGGACCCATTTAGCCATCCCGGCCTCCCTAGGCGTATACTTAGCCTGTAGTTGTTGCAACGTCTCAACCACGTTGCCAAGCCCGGTTGGGCGGCGGTGGTGCGACCTGGACTGCTGTCGGCCGCGGTGGGATGATGGGGGGCGGTAGTGAGCCGTTGGTAGTCTCCGAATTTGGACATTCTGCTGCTGGCATTCTGCCGCTGGTCCGGTTGCAGGCCACGAAATATTGAACAGGCGCTTAATGCGTGGCGCCGGTGACAGAGGCCACAAAGAAGCACGCCTTGATCCAGCTCCTCCCTTAATGGCAGTTCGAATGCTGCGGGTGCAGCGGATGCTGAGGGTGCGCCTTGTGGCGCTGCGGATGCTGCTGTTGCCGCTCGCAGAACGCCAGGACGAGGGGATGGCACTGGAGCTGCTCCGGCGTATGAGGTGGCAGATCGTGGTGCCGCAATCGGTGGTGCTGATGCCCGCGGTGCTACTGCTGCGTTGGTCCGGACTGTCGGCGTAGGATTTGGAGAGGGGGTAGCCATGTCAACGTCCATTTCTATGAAACAAAAGGGGACTTTAGTGTTTTGCGGAGGAGAAAGCGTGCATGCTAACGCTCAATTATTTGGTTAGTCAGGTGTACATTATTGAAGGACCTGTTTATGTACGTTAAATGAGTTGCGTGGTTTCCGGTTTACTTGCGGTTTTAGGTATGACGGAGTTGCGATTTTGGTTTTTCATTGATTGTTGGCGTTTTCGGTCGGTAGAAGGCAAAGTTTTACGAGCGGTCGAGTCAGTATACCGGTTTGTGTGCGCAAATCTACGACTCGTAGGAGACCATCAGAGCCACGATGAACTTTTTCGAATCTTGCGAGGCGCCACTCGGTAGGGGGGCAGTGAAATCGGAGGGATCTTGCGAGAGCGCAGAGAGGGGCCGTGAGTTAAGAACGGGTTAATAATGTAGTAAATTCTTCAAAGTTAAATTTGTGTATGCCAGCGACTTTTTTAAAATGTGGGTTGAAGCGTTTTTTTTTTTTTTTTTTTTTTTTTTATAATTCATGTTTTTGTAATATAAACAATAGTCTTATTTAAGCCTCAGCGCCGAGAAGGCTTTGTAGAGGCAACAGTGTTGACAGCGTGACTTACAGAAAAATAATAATAAAAAAGAAAAGGAAATAAATACTTCAAATATTTTAAAAGAAAAATAAATTCAATATAAAATGCAAAATTTAACAGTAATTAATTATTAACAGTATTCACATTAGAAGTGTTTCCAAATTTTCGAGCAGATATTTTTTTATTTGTTGCTTAAATGTTGAAAGAACTTGTATATCTCGCAAGTAACCCCGCAAACATATTCTGAGCGTTCAGAATATATGAGTCCGAAAGGTGTCCTAGGTAGGTAAGAAATATGACTTTCAAAAACAAAAAATTTTTTACTCTTATATGAATCTTTTAGGATTCATATATGAGCCAAGTTATGAGCCAGCACCTTGTGCCAATATAAAAACAATAAAGATTTGAAATTTATATCTAAACTTGTTTATACAGAAATTGAAAATAATTAGAAAACAAAAAATGAACAAAATTTAGCTTCAGCTGCTGCTATTGAAGACATGTTGGAATGTGTATATGCATGTAAGTATGTATGTATGTTATTTGCAAGGACTTTTTGCGGAATGCCTTTGCAAATATAGTGAGTTGAATAAGACTCAAAGAGCAACCTAAAATAAGAGTCCGAATGTAGCAATTTATGAGGCCGATAAGGGTCTCAAAAAGAGTCATATATGAGGCCAAAACTTGTTTTAAAAGAGTCCAAAATGAGCCGCATATGAGGCCAATAAGAGTCCAATATGACTCATATTGAGGCTCATTTGAAGTATGAATTTAAGCTCATATAGGTCGACCTACGCAGGAAGGGAAACACCCTCATTTCGGACTCTTAAATGAGCTCATTATGAGCACAAAGGCTCCGAAATGGGACTCCTTAAAGACTCATTTATGACTCCAAATGTTTGCTGGGAAGATGGTAAATTATTGTATTCGTGTGGCCCAGCGTATGAAATTCGCTTTTTTGTTAACTCAAGTCGACATCTTACAGATCTTAAATGCTGGGCTTGTCTAGTATTCCTTTGGGACTGGGCTATGTTTTGAGAAAACTGTATAAGGCAATGGCTATTAGTTTTTAAGGCCTTAAACATATAAATTAAAACCTTTTGCTTGTATAAACCTTTTACTCGAAGAATATTTTTAGCATAATTATTGTATAAGTCAAAAGTAGAATGGCTTAACGGAAGATTGAAAACAAGTTTCAGGGCTTTATTTTGGGCTGATTGAAGTGACCTTAATGAGCTGCTCAATCTGCAACCGTAGACAGATGGTAAATAAGTCAAATGAGAATGTACGAGTGACTGGTAAATAAGCAATTTTGTAGAAATGTTAAATTTATTCCTAAATTTATAAAGAACTCCAATAGCAGAGGAAATTTTGGACTTTAACGACTCTATATGTTCATCCCATAGCATATTATGATTCAAAACAATTCCTAAATATTTCACCATGTCAGACTCTGCCACTGGAATACCTTCAATATAAATCTCCATTTTCTCATCATTACCACAATGATATGGTTTGAATCTTTCAAATGTTGTCTTGGCAGGATTAATTTTAAGCTTGTTAATTTCAGAAAATTCAGTCAAAATAGCCGCATCATATTCAATGTTTGTTTTTAAAACCTGTGAGTAATTGTACCTGCAAACTAGACATAAATCATCGGCATACATAAACAATTTGCCATTAAAGCTAATATTCTTGACATCGTTTATGTAAATGAGGAATAAAAGTGGGCCAAGTACGCTTCCTTGCGGAACTCCACATTTCACCGGTAGCTTTGTGCTTTTCGCATCACCAACCTGAACAAACTGCAATCTATTCGATAAGAAATCGCGAAATAGATCCAACGTTTTTCCATCAAAGCCATAGAGTCTTAGTTTATTAATTAATATGTCGTGATCTACGAGATCAAACGCGTTTGAGAAATCGAAAAAAACTCCAGCTACACCTCTATACCTTGCGTCAAGCCCTTCACATATGTGATCAATAAGATTTAACACTGCCTGTTCCGTTCCAGCTCCCTTTCTAAATCCAAACTGTCTTTCAAATAGTAATCCGTTAGAGTCTAAATAGTTCGATACCTGATCAAAAATAATCTTTTCAAAAACTTTATCTATAATAGACAACAATGATATTGGTCTTAAATGGCAAATTATATTTGAGGCTCTAACTTTGGATATAGGAATTATTTTATGCAACTTCAAAACATCTGGATAGCATCCTTCATTAACCATTTTGTTGAAAATTTCAGTAAGAAAACCTACTACCGCATTTTTCCTTATCTGAAGAATTCTAGGAATAATGTTGTCAAAACCTGGACTTTTACTAATATTAAAATTCGACAATATACATTCGACGGGTGTCCTCTTTACCATTTGCAAACTAAAACTTGTTCTCTGGGCCGTCAATGTGCGCAAAAAATTAAAGTTCGTTTGTGTCACACAGTGTTCCCTGCGAATACGATCAACTACTCCATAGAAATAATCATTAATAGTTGAAGCCTTTTCTTCATCTGTCGTTAAAACAGATCCATCTTCCGTTACAATATTCTTTAGAACACGATTCTTACGACCAAATTCTCTATTTAAGAAACGTCATGTTTTTCCAGGATCACCAAGACATGATTTTAAGCTATTTATATAATATTGATTCATTAAGTCCTTGTTACATATTTTTATGATTTTGCTTATTCGTTTAAGTCTTTCAGATACGTCAGCATTGCCACGATTTTTTCTCCGAATAGCCAAAAGATACTTTTTATAAAAAATTAATGATAGAAGATTATCTGTCATCCAGGGAGTTAACTTTCTTCTTAAATTCAAGCGCCTTGTTGTTGTTGTTGTGCAATGCTCCGTGGCTTCAATGAAACCATTCATCAGATTCTTACATAACTCTGAGGATGTGTCTAATAAGCACATATTTCGAAAAATTCCATCCAAGTGAGTCCCTAACTGCTCATAATTAACAAGCGAAAACTTCTCACTTAGAACGCATTGGTCTAATATTTCATTCTCAAGCCTACAACATATCATATTATGGTCACTCAAATTATTTTCAATTGAGTAAATATACGTTCTATCAGCTACATTTGAAAATATACAATCAATAGACGTTCCACTCTGAGGTCTTGTGATCAAATTGTGACAACTGTTCACATTACATTCAGAGAAAATATTAATTAAAGAACTTTGGTATCGGTTAGCAGAAAGAGTATCTATATTAAAATCACCTACAAAAAAGCACGGTGCATCATTCAATGAAATAAGCATGTTATCAACATTCCTAAAAAAATTTTCAATTGAACATTTCTGTGATCTGTAAAGAGATGTAATTATCAAACATTTATTCATTATCTTTATATCTTGAAGTTCTATTGAAACAGTATCTAAAAATTCTTCACTGTTTGAGATTCTGACAGAATATTTTAAGCCAGCTTTAATAAATATCGAGGTTCCGCCATACCCATCTTTCCTAGAACAATGAACAACTTCATACCCAGGAATAAAATACAAGCTAGCCAAGCTCATACTGATCCACGTTTCCTGAACAGCAATTATATCAGGCAGTTTTGAAAATTTACTTAATTCATATTTAAATTTTTTAAATTTGCTAATTGAAGAAACACTTCTAATATTGAGACATAAAATATCCAGAAAACTTGAACTGATTTTATCAGCATATGAATTAAATGTTTTTATATTTTTAAAATAATAGGAGCTCATAATTTAAAGATATAAATGAAAATATAACAAAACATAAAATAATCAAAATTAATATATTTTAATTTGGAGATCTGAAGTTCTCGCCATCATCATCATCATCTTCATCAGAGTTCTCATCATTCACTATTGCAGCACGAGATTTCATTGAGCGACCACCAGAAGCACTTAGCCGCATTTTATCAACGTCATCCATTGAATATTCGAATCTGTCTAGATTTTTTTTTATTTTTTTTTCATCTTTCTTTGCAAATATATTGCCCCCTTTTGAATAAACGAATTTGTAACCAACAGTTTTTAAAGTTTTGGCATGGTTAAATACTTCCAAAGACTCTTTGCAGAGATAATCTTTAATGTAGATGCTTTTTAAATCATGAATTTGTTTCATTTTTGCCTTTTCGTTCATGAATGCTTTCTTAGATTTTTTATTATTAAATTTCACAACCAACGATTTTTTCAGCGATTTGTCATTTCCTTAAAAAAAATATGCATCATCCACTTCATCTTCACAAATGTCAGCTCCTGTTTACAGCTTTTTACAGCTGATTCTCATAGACCACCCATATGTGGGGCACTTGGTGGGATAAATTGCCAATCAATGCCTTGGGGTGCGTATTTTTTAACGATTTCAGGCGAGACCTCCTCTATAAATTTTACAAATTGTTTTTCAGTGGCTCTTTTGGCTCCGACAAAGGTTTTTCCATTGTCGGTCATTATTTTGGATGGAAATCCTCGCCGTCCGACGAAGCGAGCAAATGCCGAGAGAAAAGCCGCAGTTGTCAGATCAGAACATAGCTCGAGGTGTACTGCCTTTGTCGTAAACACAGCTAGTTGTTACTCGTCGTGAACGGACGTGTTTTTGCCGTGCTCCGAGTTTTTCTTAAATTCAACTTGTGCTTTTACTTTTAATTCAATGGCGCATAACAATTAAAATTGTGTTACGAGACATTGACTCTGTTAGCCTTTTCCTGTGCTTTTATATTTTACCAATTGGATTATTATGCCGTGTTTTTGTGGCCATAGGGTCGAGCGCGCCCAAACTTCAGTGCAATGTGAAAACTGCCGAGAAATTTATCACTTAGATTGTATTGTTGGTAACTTGCCTGCCGACCCAAATTATCTAAATAATGCTGAAAATATATATATCTGTGGTTTGTGTGCTCCCGCTCAACTAGTCGAGTCTTTGACTTCGCATAACTCGTCGTTACAACAACAGCAAGCCATACAAGTGCAAGTGCCAATGCCGCCTACTGGCGATGATAATTTTAACGAGTTGAAAAGAGTTAACTCTCAACTTCTTGCTGCTGTGACTGCTTTGCATAATGATAATGAGTGCTTACGTCAAAAAACAGATTGTCTTCAAGCCGAGGTTCGTGATTTGCACTGTAAGCTTAACGAGAATAATACAACTTTATCTCATTTGCTCACTCGTTTTGAAAATTTCTTTGATGTATACAACAACAACACTGCTAAATCCATGCAGGCAGCTTCTACTTGCGCCCCAACAGGTGCTATGGGCTCTGTCGACGTAGTTGCTAATGCTGCTGAAACAACAGCTGATACTGCTGCTAATCCGCCGAAGCCTAATGATGCTGCTGCTGCTACTAGCATTTCAACTGCGAGCGCAAATTCCGATCGCCGCTACTTCGCAATCTTCGTCGCCTACTTCGGGTATTGTTGTCAAGCCTCCTGCAGTTGTTGGTAACGAGAACGAATGGAGAACAATGCAGAATAAAAAGAAATACAAACGAAGTAATAAAAATAAAATTGTTAACAACAAAGATTGCGCTCCTAACAATGCTAATGTTGAAGCAGGTACTAGTTCAATGCCTGATAGTGCTGAGAGCAACAACAATGCTCCCATTACAAATGATAACATTTCTTCTGCCGATAACCTGTCAGTTTTGGGTACTGGTAATGCTGTGCTTGCTCAACAACAAATAAATGATGAAAGGGAATTTGAAGACAATGCTGCGTGGGCAAAAGTAAACAACAAAAGGCGAAATAACAACGTAGTTGTTGTGGGTTCTAATGCAAGCACCGAATTGTGCATTGCTGATCGTATGATGTGGGCGCACTTGTCGTCATTTGATCCTAAAGTCACTGCTGATGATATTAAGAATTATGTGTGTAAGCATGTGAACATTGATAAAAAGGCTCTCTCTTGCTATGCTTTAGTTAAAAAAGATGACCCAGCAGAAAATCGTACCCACGTTAACTTCAGGTTGGGTGTTCTATCTGCCGAGTTTAATAGTATTCTTGATGCGAAAATTTGGCCTATAAATGTAAGAGTGAAACCATTTAATTTTTTTCGCAAACGGGGAGGTCGCAAACGAAGAGGTCGAACCCAACAACAAAATGTGTAGAAGCCAGTACAACAACAAGATGTGCAGAAGCCGGCGCAGCTAATAATAATATATATGACCTTAAGGTATATTTCCAGAATGTCTCTGGCATTCGAACTAAAGGGGAGGCAGTACGGCTTTTTAGTTCTCGTTTGGATTTTGATGTCATTGTGTTTGTTGAAACCTGGCTTACAATTAATTTCTTTGATAGTGAGTATTTTGACTCCAATTTGTATAACGTTTACCGCAAAGATAGAGACTCCCTGAAAACTGGCTGCGATAGAGGTGGGGGCGTTCTCATTGCTGTTCAAAGAAAATTTCATTCTCACTTGGTTGCGCTTGATAATTATGATTCGCTTATGGACCAGCTATGTGTTAGCATTAAGGGAGCTTCTTCGCCAAGCACGCTGTTTGTTATTGCTTCATACATTCCACCCAATAGCGCGGATTACATTTATAGTGCACACACTGATAATGTGACCTCTTTAATTCTAAGTAAGGTAGCTGATAATCATGTTTGTGTATTAGGTGACTTTAACTTATCTAATGTAGGCTGGTCTCCTATATCAAACTCTGGCCTTATGCCCATAAATATTAGTAAGTCGCATGAGTCTTATCTTGTAGACAATATTTTGAGCGTTAACTTAGTGCAAATTAATAAATATGTAAACAGGCTTGGCAGAATTCTTGATCTTGTTTTCGTCAGTGACAATATACACACCACCTTATCGCCATCTAACTTGCACCACGTTCCTCTGACTATTAATTTTGAGTTTTATAAGTTTGCATCAAATGCCTCTGTTGAAGATGTACGTTTCAATTTTAAAGCCGGTAATTTTTCTGAATTAAACTTATGTTTATCTGAGCTTAATTGGGAGGATTTATTTTCTACCTCTGATGTCTCAGCTAGTTTTTGTATCTTTAAAGACATATTATCTGAAGTGTGTCTAAAATGGGTTCCCATTGTCAGGAAAAAAACATATAAACTTCGATGATACAATCGTCGCCTGAAGAAGTTGAAGAATCTGAGGAACAAATTCTTTAAAAGGTACAAGGCTACTGGTAACTTTATATTTTATGCATCATACCAGAAATACATGAAGGAATTTAACTGTTTGGATAAATTTCTTTATAGAAATTATATACTTAATGTTGAGTCAGGTATAAATGCCAGCCCCAAATCATTCTGGAGTTTCATCAAATCAAAAAAATCTATCTCCAGTATTCCATCTGCTATATTCTTGGAGAACGAATCTGCTAGTAACTTAACTGATTCAGCAAATTTATTCGCGAAGTTTTTTAGCTCTAATTTTATATTGGATGATAGTAACTCCGAATTTGTGGCTGGTTCTGGAGACAATGTTTCTTCCGTAAATTTTGGATCTCTCAGACTTTCATCTGAGGATGTTTTAAACGGAATAATGGGTCTTAAGCCTTCAGAAAAAACTGATATTGATGGTATTTCGGTTTTTTTTGCTCAAAAATGCGCCAGCGTTAATTTTACCACTTACAATTATTTTTAATATGTCTCTGGCTTCAGGCTATTTTGTGGAAGATTGGAAAATTACGTGCATTACTCCTACTTTCAAAAGTGGAAATAAGAATAATGTTTGTAACTATCGTCCCATTTCGAAGCTGTCCACCATCTCGAAGCTTTTTGAGGTTATTGTAAAAGAGAAAATATATTTTGCAACCAAAAGTCTAATAACACCATTTCAGCATGGCTTTATTCCAAATCGGTCTACAATAACTAATTTGACTGAATTTAGTGAATACTGCTTCGAGTCTTTCCAACTTGGTCTTCAAGTTGATTGCGTATACACTGACTTTTCCAAGGCTTTCGATAAAGTATCACACATGGTGCTAATTACTAAGCTTGAACACCTGGGATATCACTCTGTTTTTTTAAAGTGGATAAAATCTTATCTATCTAATAGGCAATGTGTGGTCACTGTTGATAACACCAACTCACGACCTTTTATAGCGTGTTCAGGCGTTCCTCAAGGAAGCATTTTAGGCCCACTGCTCTTTGTGTTATTCATAAATGACATAAGGAGTTGCTTCTCTTTCGCTAAATACCTATTATATGCTGACGATCTAAAAATATATTCTAATATTCAAAATCGTGATGACATTAATAAGGTTCAGGCAGATATTGATAATCTCCAGGTCTGGTGCTTAAACTCTCACCTCTCCTTAAATATAAAAAAGTGCTTCAAAATAACGTACGCGAAGATACAAAATGTTTTGCCTTCCACCTATATGATTGATGACTCTGTTTTAGATTCTTTAGAAGAAACTAAGGATCTTGGTATCTTCTTTACCTCGAACTTTTCTTTTAATAGCCACATAAGCTTTATTATCGCTAAAGCGTACTCACTTTTGGGCTTTATTAGGCGTAATTGTGCGAAATTTTCGGATCCTTATACTCTTAAATTACTTTATACAGCCTTTGTTCGGTCAAACTTGGAATATGGTGCTATAATATGGAGACCATACCATATTTCCGCAGTAAATAGAATTGAAAGGGTCCAAAAAATATTTCTTAGGTTTGCGCTACGCTTATTAAACTTCTCTGAGCCGATGCCTACTTATAGTTCGCGGTTACTTCTAATAAATTTGAAAACGCTGGAGACAAGGCGAGTAATTCTTTCATTATCTTTCTTTCTCAATATTATTAGTGGTGACATTGATTGTACATCTCTTCTCGCTCGGATTAATTTTAACATCCCGCGGAGGTCTCTGCGTATTGTTGTACCCTTCTATGAACAAATTCTTAGAACTGATTATGCTCGAAATGCTCCCATCGCTCGAGCTATCAATGAACTTAACAGGATCTCGAACTCTGTTTCGTTTGATTTCTCAATATCTAAGTATGAACTTATTAACATATTGAATACAGTTTTGTAATATATTGTTAAGTTTTTACGTTGTTTGTTACATATAGCTCTTAGTCTGTAAGAAACCTGTATTTCATAGACTTGAATAAATAAATATGTAAAGCATACAAAGACAGCCACATAACCCTTCGTAAAGGTTGAAGTCCTTAACATAGAAGCCTTTATCTGGAAAGGCCCAGCAAAGTCAACCCCAGTGGTAGTGGAGGGCAGAGCGAAAGTGCAGCGTTCAGGTGGAAGAGCTGCCATGATCTGCGTGCGCATCTTCTGCTTATATATAGTGCAGACTTTACACATAAATATGCATTTTTTGATCTGTGGCTTTAGTCGTGGAATATAAAATTCTTGTCGGACCATTTGTTGCATGAGGCGATGTTCGGCATGCAGCATTAATAAGTGGAGAAATCTGAGGTATACTATTGCAAAGGGGGATTTCTCTGGTATTATTATGGGGTGGCGTTCGTTATATTAAGGCTGGAGTTCGCTAGCCGTCCATTAGCACGAAGCATACCTTTCGTGTCTAAAAATGGATTGAGTACTAAGATTTGACTCTTTTTGCCAATCGGTTTTAATTCTCTTAGCATTAACATTTCGCGGCTGAAATAGCGCGTTTCAATGTATGCAACAAGAGAAACCTTTGCCTTTTGTAGGTCTTGATGCGTTAACATATTATCTGGGGAATTCGGTGTTTTCTTCCCCTTATTTTTGAGGCGCTCTACGAATTTGAACATGTAGGCGACTACCCTTAGGGCTCGGGGGAACGAGGAAATCTTTCTAGGATGTCAGTGTCATCCAATATTGTGTGAAAGGTTTAAACTTTTCGACTTTCTGGGGCAATTATGTTGCGTATGGGGGATTGTGGCCAGAATTGTTGTGATTCTATTAGCCAGCTGGGGCCGTTCCACCAGAGTGTGATGGTTGCGAGGTGCAGGGGTTTGCAACCTCTTGTGCCTAGATCGGCGGGGTAATCAGCACTGGCTACATGTCGCCATGTTGCTGGCCCAACTAAATCAAGTATTTGGGCGGTGCGATTGGAAACATATGTTTTCCATGAATGGGGTGGGTTTTCTAACCAAGCTAAGATGATCTCTGAGCCTGACCATAGATATAATTTTTGATTGGTCATGTTTAAATGCGTTTGCACAGTTGAGGCTAATTTTGCGAAAAATAGCGCGCCACAGAGTTCAAGTCGTGGTAGACTTAGTGTTTTGAGAGGTGCCACCTTGGCCTTTGCTACTAATAAATGGCTTGAAATTGTGCTGTTAATTTGGGTGCGCACATATATAGTTGCGCAATATGCCTTTTCAGAGGCGTCGCAGAAGCCATGCAGTTCTACTTGGTATTCGGGTGAGTAATTTACCCATCTAGGGATTTGTATCTCTGCAATAGCGTGCAAGTTGTTAGCAAATTGGAACCATTTTACCAAGCGAAGTGGTTTTACTTGCTCGTCCCATTCGGTACCGTCTATCCATAATTCATGTATCAGGATTTTCGCTTGTATCTTAATTGGCGAAATCCATCCTGCGGGGTCAAAAAGTTTCGCTACAGCCGAGAGAATTTGTCTTTTAGTTATTGCGGGTTGAGCAGATATCGACTCAAGAGTATATAAGAATTTATCTGAGATACGATCCATTGTATGCCCAGGGTTTGTTGTAGTTTCCTTTTCGAATATTAGGAAGTTTGAATCTAATAAATTTTCTTTATTTATATCTTTTAGGACTTCGGGGTGATTGGCGGTTATCTTTTTTAGGGGGAACCCTGCTGAGTTGAGGGCTTGTATCACTTGTAATAGGGCTTCGTACGCTTGGGGTAAGCTGTGGCTTCCAGACAGAATGTCATCCACATATGTTTGTGGTTTTAACACCGGGGTTGCTAGGGGTAATTTTTCTTTTATATCGTTTGCCAATTCGTGAAGTATTCGAATGGCAGAAAGGGTGCGCAATTTACGCCAAATCTCACCGTTTTGAGTTTATAGTCACATATTGGACTATTTGGTGAATTTCGAAATATAATGCGCTGAAAGTCTTGATCGTCTTTATGTACGAGTATTTGTCGATACATTTTTTCGACGTCTCCGTTAAATACGTATTTGAACATACGCCACTTTAAAATCAGAAGCATTAAATCGGGTAGTAATGTGGGTCCTGTGTACAAAATGTCATTTAAGGAATTGCTCGAACTTGTACATGTCGAGGCGTTGAAGACTATTCTTACCTTGGGTGTTTTTTTTATCTGGTTTTACAACCGCATGATGGGGTAGGTAAAATGAGGTGTATTTACCTTTAGTTATCTTTTCATATGGATTTACTTTTTCCATATGATCTAAGTCGAGATATTCTTGCAGGACACCATCGTATGCTGATTTAAGCTCGCCTTTTTTAAGTAGGTTTTTTCCATACTTAAAAACAGCTGAAGTGCAGAGGTTCGGGAGCGACCTAGGGCGAGTGTGTCTGGGAATTCGGACTTAAATGGAAGTCGTACTACATATCGACCAGTTTGTTCCCGCGTTGTTGTGGCTTTGTAGTAATCTTCGCAAATTTTATCTTCTGGGGTAGTAACTTGTATGGGGGGGAGTTCTTCTAACTCCCAAAATCTTTTTAATTGAGAATTGAGGTATTCGTTTCAAATATCTTCAACTTGAGTTGTGAATACCGATATTTTTTCTTTGACTTGGCCGCTTAGAATCCATACGAAGATGGTATTTTGGGCTAATAGGGTATTAGAGATTTTATCATTGCCTTCTAGCATTATTTGGGGTATTAGGTCGCTGCCTAATAGGATGGAGTGTGGCAGTTGGGATCCGCTAATTTGAGGTGGGCGAATTTTTGACGATCTTTGTCGTTTATTTTATAGCTTGGAAGCATATTTGTTAGTTGCGGCAGAACTATAGCTTGTGCTTCTATTCTTACATCCGCATTGGGGGAAATCAGGGTTAATGAGCAGATTTTATTAGAGTTTTGTATTACTCTTCCACCCATTCCCGAAATTTCAAAGTTTGAGTTTGTGGTAGGGAGTTTTAATGTTTTAATCGGTTTTGTGCTTTTGATGAGATAAACGATCTTTGTGAGTGTTGATCGATTAGAGCTCTAAGCTTAAATAATTCTCCTCGATGTTCAATCGAGACAATCGCGGTTGGCAGTAAAATTTTGCTTTCATTTTCAGAACGAAGCGCTTGTATATTAGCTGTTTTTGAACAGCATGGTTTTTCGGTTTCAACTTCGGGGTTTTCGGGCCTAGTTGTTGCAACTTTGAGAGTTAGAGCTATTTTGGGGGGTAAAATTATTAATATAGAGCATCGAGTGATGCCTCTTTTGGCAGTATACCTAGTACACTCTCACAGTCTTTTTGCGTGTAAGAGTGTGAGGAGCAATTTGTGCAAAGCCTGTTGTTTCTGACGATATTATATCTTTCGGTCGTCGTAAGTTTTTTAAACTTCTCGCAAGATCTTAATGGGTGACCTCCTTTACAAAATTCGCATGACGTATGTTTATTTTCGTTCATAAATGATTGCGATCTATTGGATCTTCTATTATGTGAATTGTGATTGCTGGCTTGGGGTTTTATGAAGCTTCCATGTAGATCATTTTGTGTATTTTTGGCTTTTGTAATTTTTGTATCTACCCTCTCTGCGATTTCGTACCGGGTAGTTAGAAAATCTTTCATTTGTTGCCACGTCGGGCATTTTTTACGGGATGAGAGCGAATGCTCCCATAAAAGTAACGATTTTTCTGGTAAAGTTGCGGCGCAAATATTTACCAGAATAGGGTCCCAGTTATCTGTGGGAATATTTTGAGTGGATAAAACTGGTAGACTGTTTGAGACAGTGGACTGTAATTTAATAAACTCTTCACTCGTTTCTTTTTGTATTTTCGGCAGATTCATTAAAATCGTTACTTGTTTATCAACCAGTACTCTTTCATTTTCGTATATTTCTTTTAATGCTTCCCAAGCCAGATTGAAATTATCGTCATTTAATGCGAATTGTTTCACTATACTGCCTGCTTGACCTTTAGTCTTGTACCTGAGGTGGTACAGTCTCTGCGCTTGTGACAATTTGGGTGATTTATGTAACATGTAAACATGTCCCGGAAGGACGGCCATTGTTCATAACCCCCATGGAAAGTTTCCATGTCACATGCTTGAGATATATGCCTGAGCTTTGCTCTTGAATTTGGCTTACTTCTACTCTCGGGGGTGGAGTAGGTGCGCTAACTGGTTTTAGTAACTTAAGCTGATCGGAGATCATAGCTTTTGTCTCTTCATATTGGTCAAGGCAGTTTTCGTATTTAGCGGCAGCCGAAGCTTTGAAATTCTCGGGTAAATCGGAATCATTCGTTTCTACAATTGTGTCATATTCCACTTGAAGGCGCGCCCAGAAGTTGTCAAGGTTGTGGTTTTTTATTTCCACAACCGATTCAGAATTGTCTTCTATTGGGGCCGAGGAGAATTTAGTGCAGTATTTTGTCAAACTGTCACTATCAGAAATGAATCTTGCGCCTGAGAAATCTTTTGTTTTTCTCTGTTTTGCACCTTCAAGCGTGTAGCTTCTGCAGGTGTGCCTTGAGGTTTATCCTCATCAACCATTGCTGGTACTTTTAAAGTGGTTGGGGTTTTGGCTAATTGCTCCTTTGCTGGAGTTTTATCAGAAGGCATTTATGTATGCGAGAACATATAGATTTTATTTTATTTTTTTCTCTGTATTTAATTAACCGCGAATAATATAAGCAAGTTCCTGTATCGTCGATCGTATTTTGACTTACTTTTATTTGTAGTAACACAGTGTACCGCAATACTCTCTCTATATTATTATTTTTTTTTTATTTATATTAATTTTATATTTGTTTCCGATTGGGTGTTTATTTATTTATTTTTATTTATTTTTGTTAATAAACAAGGCTCCTTTAAATTACCGTAATTAAAATCTTTATATTGAGTATTTTGATTTTACCGCATACGCAAAAATTAAGTTTTATTTTCTGAGCAAAAAATAAAACTCAAGAAATAACGATTATTTTCCGAGCAAAAAATAAAACTTAAAACGTAACGATTATTTTCCGAGCAAAAAGTAAAACTTAAAACGTAACCATTATTTTCCGAGCAAAAAATAAAACTTAAAACGTAACGATTATTTTCCGAGCAAAAAATAAAACTCAAAACATAACGATTATTTTCTGAGTAAAAAATAAAACTCAAAAAATAATGATTAAACTTGATTTTTATAAGTAAAAATTATAAAATAAAAATCAGTACCGCTGAAGGTACTCCGAGTAATAAGAAATATATTGGTTTACTCCTTATGCACGTAGCATTTCTCTTTCCGCGTGATTTTTTGAGTTTAAATTTCAAAGGATAATCGTTATTTGCGGTCCATGGGTATAATTGTAGATCAATTAGTCCCCAACTCATCTCTAACGGGTACTATTAACGATTTAATGAGATGTACGCACTTACTCAATGAAATTTCATGTGCGGCGTTGGCACACAGAGAGAGTATTCGCCTAACAAAACTGAGCACCCCGGTTCGAATCTCAGCTGGCGCAGATTTATTTTTATTTTTTAAAAGTGACTAGTCGCTTTTTATACCCGGTCGGGTATAAAGGTGAACAATTAATCTCTTCATAGGACATGCTCGAACAAAAGCGATCAGTTCATTCCATATAAAGAGATCAAAAGTGGTATTAGTCGCATGCTCCTTTGCGATTGCTCCCGGAGTCATCCCGGATTAGTCCGATTTTTTGCAGGGTAGCGTTTGTTAAATTTTTTACATTGGGTAGGTTCAGAATGTTATGTTTTTACTTTAAATTATTTCGCGCCCGATTTTGTACAGATGTTTAATGTGGAATTGTTATTGTTTTTAGTGAGTATAAGTGTTACGCGACGCGCCCGGAGTAAAATATTAAAGTTTATAAATGTATGTATGTAATTTCGTCTTCACTTTCTATTCAAGTATGTGGTAGCTATGGACCTTTTTGAAATGTTAAATTAGTACAACTATTCTTTCGCGCTCAGTTTTCGCTTGGTTAATATTCCTATTTATTTTTTAATTGTTAAACTTTGTTTGTTGTTTTTATTTGTGGACTGTAAAATTAGCTTTTTATATTTCTATTTTCTTGTTTTTTTTCTATAGGTGCCGTCCAGTAAGGCGATGGAGGACCATGAACACTTTAAGCCCTTTTTTATATTGCCGGTAGCTTACCACTTGTATCATCTAGTTCCACTCTATGCAAAAGAAAACACAGAATTGTTCACTTTAAAATTTTCACTTTAATATAGGCTGCATTTCTTTATTCATTCTGAATGTTTGGAATAAACTTTTTTGTTTATTTATTCTTTAGAACGTTCCTGATGATATGTTGACGTATATTTCAAACGCATTCTGTTTATTCCGGCTGTGAAATGGGATTATCCGGAATGTATAAAGAAACGCAGCCATAGTGTAGAGGTTTTATTGAAAAATCGAGGGGTCTGCTCGGACACGTCCGCACGTATGAAGATCTTAACGATTGTGACTTTACAAAACATAGTTAAAAGTTGACGTTTGTTTATCTGTATACATGTGTGTGTGTGGGTGTGTGTGCTACATGTATTGTGAGAAACCCTACTTCTTTCGGAAGTACAATACTTCTTTCTTCGCTCTTGTACTTCGTACTTCGAAGTACAGTCAAATGTACTTCTTTACGATATTTTGTACTTATG
The DNA here is from genome assembly GCF_013731165.1 of Rhagoletis pomonella. Classification (NCBI taxonomy): domain Eukaryota; kingdom Metazoa; phylum Arthropoda; class Insecta; order Diptera; family Tephritidae; genus Rhagoletis; species Rhagoletis pomonella. Next base: position 104,718 of record NW_023458613.1, on the reverse strand, counting down.
GAGGGAGATTCTGTAACCAGTTAGCGACAACTTTCGGATCGCTATCGCACTATCGCGATTCGAAAATTGTGGCTAACTGATTACAGAATCTCCCCCAGGTCCTGTTTAAACCATTAAAGTCATCGGGGACCAATGGCGTCATACCTGCGCAGCTGCAAAGGGCTCTGAAGGTGACATGCAATTGGTTGGATCCTATTTATGTGAACAGCGTGAGGACCGGGTACATCCCCTTGGCTTGAAGGATAGTCAGTGTTGCGTTCATCCCAAAGGCCGGAAAAGGCTCTCCTGTTTCCCCTGGGGCCTATCAGTCTCTTCGGATTTGATAAAAACGCTAGAGAGACCTGTACCTGTACATCAGAAACGCGATTCCTCGTGACTGTCTGTCAAGGGCTTATATATCCTTATTGCAAGAAAAGGTCGGTTAATACCGCCCTGCACACATTGGTAAAGTGGTCAGAGGAAGCCTTCACGCATGAAGATTATGCAGTTGGAGCCTTCTTCGATATCGAGGGGGTCTTCAACAATGTCACTCGAGAGGCAATAGTCAAGTATATTCATAATCTTGGGGTTGAAACCAACCTAATAAGCTTACTTCATGACAGAGCTGTCGCGGCGTAGTGGGTGAGCGTCTGCACTCAGGACAGAGTCAACAGGAGCACTCCACAAAGTGATCTTCTCTCTCCCCTGCTCTGGATTGCGGTTATAAACGACCTTCTAGTGGAACTGGAAAAAGTGGGCTGTCGTGTGATCGCCTATGTAGATGATGTGGAACTTTTGGTTAAGGGACGATTTATATGCACTGTTTTTGATCTGGCCCAAGGTTACCTGAACTAGGTGGGCGATCAACGGCGACTGTCGTATAAAACCTAACATATAACAGGAAATAAATTCATTAGCTCTAGGAAACCAGATTTAGGCCTATATTGTTTCAAGGAGCCCTTGTCTGGTGGAACTCACTAGAAAAGGCTACACTTTTAAAACAGGAATTAACGGAGCATTAGGAACCACAACTACACTGGCGCTTGACATACGTATGTTGAACACGGCGCCGGCGGATATTGCAGACAGAATTGTCGCAGCGTGAACTGCTATTAAGCTAAGGGAAACCGGGTCCTTTTGTGACATAGAAAGGAAAAGAAGACGTTTCTCTGCACACGTTACCTCTCAAGGGCTAGTGATGGGGGTTCTGATATGCCATTGTGCGATTGGTATTCATGCGGTGAGACTAGGAATTTCAGCTAATCCAATCGTATCAGCTGTCAAGAGGAATATGAAGTGGAATCATCTCCACACTTTCTTTTAGACTGTCCAACCTTCGCGATGCTATTATGGAAGCATTTTGGCTCGCGCTTCTGAACAAACACTGAGCTCTCAGGGATCGAAATTAGCCGCATTCGAAATTTCGTAATCATCTCGCGGCGTTAACTTAACTTAACCTAACCTGTACTTCTTTGAGCTATGAAATAGTTGGTCACATTAGTTACATGTGTAGTGTGTGCTTAACGGTGACATCTGTGGGCGGTAGTATCGCCAGCGGAAATGGCAGCCTTGCCATTGCGCCCGGACCCATTTAGCCACTACGTTTATACGTAAGCTATTTGCAAATAAAAATATTTTGCAAATACCTAACTCACTGTTTATTCCATGGTGAAAAATACTTTTTTAATATTGCCTGATTATAAAAAGACCATCGAAAAAGAAAATAAAGTTAAAAATGGCAACGTCTTGATTATAAAAAGGCAATAAGATGACCATCGAAAAAGAAAAAAAACCTAAGAATGGAGGCGTCTTGCACTTATTTGCAAATAGTACCACTAATCAATACTTATTTGCGTGATTTAGTTATTTGCAAATAAAAAATTAACTCAGCGTTTATACGGCAAATTTTACCATTTTGCAAATTGTTATTTGCAAATAATACGAGCGTATAAACGTAGTAATAGTTAATTACCAAGTATTTAATATGTACGTATAAATGTATATATGAATGGAAAGGTCTGTTGATGTTGATGATGAGAACAAATAAAATTTAATTTGAAATGAAAGAAAGTTTTATAATCACTTATTTATTATTAAGTATTTAATAAAGAAATAAATTTTCTTAATATTATTAGATATCAGGGAGCGCTGCTTCTCCAGTTGCTCAATTGGCATATATATACTACTGGCATCTCCCATACAAATCGAATTTATCATACCGTATATCTGTGGAAGTATATGTGGTAGAGTCCTCGAACTTGGTTTGGAGATATTTAAAATCAATCCCATAATTATAGAGAAAAGTGGGGTTATTGAAAAATGGGGCTTGGCGCCTTCCAGACATACTGAATCTTTTACCTATCTGTAAATACTTATACGCGTGTTTGTGAGTGAACTCCTCCTAAACGACCGAAACGATTTTAATTAAATTTTTTTTAGGTGTTTGAGGGAGTACCTGTATAATTTATGTTCACAACTTAAAACGTCAGGGAGCGTTGGTGTCGAGTTATTACTAAAAATCTTTTTTATTATCCGATTTGGCTCATATTCGAGATATACATATATTGGTATCTTTAGGGGCAACACTACTGCAAAAGAAGAGCTGCAAGGTGGCGCTGGAGTCGAGTTATTGGTAAAAATCATCAAGTGAAATCATTCGGAGACGCCAGGGGTCAAAGTCAAATTACCACCGTTAAACCAATCACCAGATATTTAATATACTTCGTCAGAAATAAGTATATTGGATTTCTGTGGACGAATGATCTTCACCCCTTTTGAAATTGCCACCAATTGTACTATACAGATTTAAGGACGATTCACCATCGAACTTAATCATTGTTGCCGCAAGAACTTCTTCACGGACATACGGTTTCATTAGGTTATTTAAGACGGCAATGGAAGATACGCTTTCTAACGACCACAAACCGAAACGTGAACGTGAATTGTTGGTGAAAACGATGGACCAAATGTTTCAAAATGAATTTTGGGCGGGACGAAGTTCGCCGGGTCTGCTAGTTAAATTATGAACCTTAAGATCATATGAAGTAAGCTAGTACGTACATATGTTTGTATGGATATATTTACGATGAAGCAAACGGGATTCGTTGATGTACTGATGGGCATATGTATGTACTTATGGACAGCAATGTTTTCATGTATGTACATATGTTTGAATGGTTGTATATATATTTGTATGTATGTACATATGTTTGTGTATGTACATATTTTTGTGTACATGTATATATGCACATATGTAGTACAAACGAAAACAAATCTAATAAGCTGCTCGTTGATATAAATGCGAACTGTCAAAAATTAGGTGTTTTGTTGTACATTTGTTCATGTTTGTCATTGTGCGTGTAATTTTCTAGAGTCGTTTTGTGCTCTTCCTATCTCCTTGTATTAACTCGTCCTCCGTTGGTATACTCTGATGAACATATGTGAGGACGATAGCAAGGCCAACTTATATAAGGTAGTGTTACAGGAGCAGTTGAAATTTTCGCCCGATGTTTCTTAAAGAAAGCCATAAACGTAGCGACCGTTGGTTCAACTTGGGTTGTTTTGCTCTAGATGGCACCGTTTGTGGGCCTGTTGAATGAATTTATGTCTTGGTTGTATGAAAGATCAAAAAATTTGGATTTTCTGGCAAGTTGTACAACTTATCGCTACATTAATGGCCATGTTGTACAAACCCATTTAATTTGCGTTTATTTTGTACACTAAATAACCGAAAATGGATAACTCAGCCGAAATAGGTACATGCTTTCGTTGAATTTTATAAATGTAAGCCGAAGCTATGAAATTGTAAAAATGAGATTTTACAATAAGACTGCTCGGAAAGTTGCAATGTTTGTGGGCGAAACGGCCAACTTAATTGAGGATTCATTTGAACCAACGTTTTGGGCTTGCATTATGTCAAAAGGATGTGTTTGTTGTAATTCATTCTGTCATTTACTACCATTATGCGTAGGCCAATTCATGAAATCATTTCATGCGTTTGAGTAGAAACTGAATGAATGAACACCATTTCATGATTTCAATTAACGCAAAATAGAGTTTATGCACTTAGTTTTTACTCAGATCGACGAAATGATTTCGTGAATTGGACTACGCATACATGTGATACTTATGCTTTTAATTTATAAGGTAATTTTATGTTTTTATACTCTTGCTACCACATGAATATATGAATTCGTGATAAGAATATATGAATTCGCCTTGGAAGATAGAAAGCGAGTAAGAATAAACGCCGAACAAAGGAATTTGTCTTCTTTCAACTTAAATAAATGCATTTTGCAAACAAAAGTGCGTACGTTACTTAGTGCCTTGGTAATGGCGAATTGAATAAATAAATTATATGTATATCAGAAAATTAATAATTTAAATTTCATTAGAAGCACTCTTTGTTTACTTGCTACTGAAAATGTTTGCATACATTTAGGCTAATGCAGAGTAAGAGGAAATGCGGTACAATTGATTATTACTTCCGATTATCCAAACTCCACGCATGCATACGGCTTTGTACCTATATGTATACATACTTAAGTTTGTGTGTTCATACATAGGTATCTATGCACTCATTTGTTGCAATTGGTTTTGATATTCCTAGACAGTTTTAGGCATAGGTTTAGTAGTCTGTTGATAAAAAGCAAGGCGAAAATTAAAAAAATGAGCAACAGCAAAAAGTACGGGAACTAAAAAAGCAACGGGTAAAATCTTGCAACTTCATTCTTTACACAACACTCCAAAAATCGCCATCATTTACATGATTTTGAAGTACGGGATCTTTTTTCCTGTAACTTCCTGCAGGTTCGTGTAAAAACGTGTTAGTTCATTCAGCACTGGATGAGAGCTAATTCAAGATTGCACAAACAGAAGATGAGAGTAAAACGAAATGCCGAAGAAATGAATGTAGCTTCCCATTTTGCAAACAAAATATTGTATCTTATATTTATTCATGACTTTAACGTAAACCCAGCGACTGATGAAGCAGAACCACAGATTATATTCCGAAAAGAAAAACTAATTTAGGAATATATAAAAATAGAAATGCTCAAACTGCAAGCAAAAACGTTAATTGATGGGGTGTTTTCAAGATATCTTAACGCCCTTGAAGCACAGTATACACAAGTATCATATTTTATCAAGCATACTGATAATTTCATGTATTAAAAGAATTAAAAATTAAAATGATTAAAAAAACTAAATCAGCAAAGTGAAAAAATGAAGTGAAATTAATGTGTAACGAAGCGTTTTCCTGTGAAGGCCCCGACGCTTCTGTTTTCTATGCTGGGTATACTCGCCGAGCCCAGGATCCGTTACAATAAATTTATATTGTGGGGCCTTTATAAATAGTACTTTATTTAAATATTCTTGTCCTCTAAAAACGTGTTAACACTTAATTCCTATGAACACAATACGATTAACGGTTTATGAATTCCTAACGGTGCTATTCTATCGACGCGTTGCTGCTGGGTGACGTCGACGCTATACTGTCGGCGCTCTGCTGATGGACCGCGTCGGCGCTACTATGGTGGCGCTCTGCTGCTGTGCGACTGCGTGCGCTACTGTGTCGGCGTTCTGCTGCTATGCGACTTCGGCGTTCCTATGCCGGCGCTCTGCTGCTTTGTGGCGTCGGCGCTACGATGGCGGCGCGCTGCTGCTGTGCAAAGTCGGTGCTACTATGCCTGCACTCTGCTGCCGTGCGACGCCTGCGCTACTGTGTCGGCGCTGCTATGCCGGTGCTCTATGGCGCTGCGTGCGGGCGTTACCGTCACGCGGGTTCACGGTGGGCTGTGGAGTGGCGGTGCACTGCCTCGAAATAGCCACGCCCTGTGTGGTAAAACCATGTACAAGGCGAGGACTACTTGTTGGCAGCTGGGCGTTCACTATCGCGGCTCCGCTACTGACGCTGTGCTGTTGGCGATGCCGGCGCGCTGCTCCGTCGGCGCACTGTCCTCTGTCGGCGCTCCCTGCTGGGCTCCTGGGTGACGGTGTGCGCCGCACCTGCGAATGTTGCGGCGGCCTGGGCGGTGGCTATGCATGCGGCGGCCACGCGTCGAGCGGTAGCACTGAAATGGCGCGCGTGACTTCCGTGAGATCTGCATGTCTTGTGGCTGCATTTGCGGCTTCGGCACGTGCGCGAGCGGCGTCCCATGCGCCCCTGCCCACCTCTGGCCCCGGCATCGGAAGGGCGGGGCTCCTTCGCGTTCTCTTCTGCGATCCGTTCTGGTACTTGCGTTTTCCCTCCTTATATTTCTGGCAGGACTCGCATCGGCGTACGTATCGGCTAATGTCGCGAAACATTCCTGGCCAATAATATCGGTTGGCAATGCGCGCTACAGTTCGGCGAATACCCGTATCATTTGATATGTAGTGGTTTTCCCGTAATACTCGTTGGCGGAGAGGGCTTGGCACACACTGGTTCCAGAGTACTGCCTCTTTGTCCTGGGATCGGCGCGGAATATGGCGATAGAGCTGCCCCTCCTGTATCCAGGTTGGTACGCACCTCTACAACGCGTTTGCGCCACCACTTGCTTCGTGGTTCTGCCATTGTTGTTCGTCGTAGGGTTTCTAGCTGCTGTCGAGATCGTGCACCCGCGACTGTAGTTTCACCGCTCGTAGTCTCACATTTTTGGAGTTCCTCTCTCAGGAAGTCGCGCGTACGGGCTACCTCATTCTCATGGTTGGGGTACTCGTTGTTTACCCTGTTGACCTTCTCGCTTGTGGTCTTTCGTCGCCTTAGGCTCCTCGGTGCCCCTGGTGGACGATATCTCGTCGTGGCGAGTGATTTGGCGTCCTCTGTGATTGGTGGTGAGTTGATTGGCGCCGTCGATCTGGATTGTGTAGGTGGCTCGGCCAGGTTTTTCTGATGGCCGCCGAAGGATATTGGAGCCCTTATACCTTCTAGTGTGCCCAGGCCCAGGATGATGTCATCAATTGCTCCAGGCATGACATGTAGTACGGCGTTGTGAGTCGCTCTCCCAAGGCGGACTACGGTCCTCACGGCATCGGATATTTGGTGCCTGGTGCCACCGGCCATAAGGATTCCTATGGCCACGCTTATTTTCTCCCCGTTCCATGAGCTGACAATGCATTCCGCCAGGCTGACAGACACAAAACTCCTTGAGGCACCAGTGTCGATGACGGTTTCCGCCGGCTCTCCACCCAGCAAGATTAGGGCGTAGAAGCGGCCGTGCTCTTGTTCCAAAGCTACTGATTGTTCAACGTTGTACTCGTGGGCTTTATCACGCCTATTCCATGGCACTGCTCGACGGTGCTGATCTGGAGGCGCTGGTAATCGCGCTTGAAATAACTATCTTGGCTTCGGGGGTCACATTATGGGGTTGTCACCAACGTGTCTCGCTACTTCGCGCCGTGATACTTCTGAGGCCCATCGGCAACTTTCTTCGTACTCTTCCGCGAGCGCTAGCAGCTCCGCCAAGGTGTTAAAATCCCGCCGTTTGATGTATAGCAAGTAATCGGGGTGGCTATTTCGGAAGATTCTCTCCAACTGTTGTTCGTTGTTATAACCCGAGCGTCGCATCAAGTTCTGGATCGCGATGACGTAGTACTTGAAATTTTCTCGCGCTTGCTGCCTCCGTTGCCTTATGTCGTCTTCCAGATGCTCAAAATACCGGGCCGACAGGAAAAAATTCAGGAAATCAAGCTTTCATGACTGCCAGGTGCTCCAGTGTTCGTTGTTATTGCGGTACCACTGGAGGGCGGTGCCGCTTAGCAATTCGGGCATCATCTTTGTAACAGGTCTACGTTTAATGTGTAGACGTCGACTAATTCCTCTAATCTTTATGTTAACGCCAACGGGTCGCGCCCTCCATCGTTTTTCACCGACCACTTGCGTATCTGGTCAATGGTGGGCGCAAAAGTAATGGTAGGCACGTAGTTGCCGCTGGTTAGCATGTCAGCGTTTTTTGTGATGGATGTCGTTGGCGGGTGTTGCGGTGGCGGTTGTATACGCGGTGGTGGATATGTGTACTGGCTCTGCGTTGGTGACTTAACGGACACATTAGCAGTTCTTTCGCCTGGATTCACGGTTAACGGTGTCTTTGGTTCACTTTCGTCTCCCCAGTGGGCCTCATGTCCATTGTATGCTGCTTCCATCGTGAGAAATTTTTCGTGAAGCTCCGGGTCGACGAGTGCTTTGGCGACCCATGCCGCTATGCGTTTCCGTATCTCTCGAGTGGTGCCTGTGTGTTCGATGCCCAGTTCTGTGTGATGGACACCAACTGTTCCTTGGATAAGCTGTCCAGCCACGATATGTTCACTGGTTCTGTCATGGCTGCCTTAGTTATTGGCTTCGAAATGTTCTCTTCGTATTGTATTATTTGCAGGGTCCCTGCTCGGGCGCCAATTGTAAAAAAGCGTTTTCCTGTGAAGGCCCCGACGCTTCTGTTTTCTATGCTGGGATATACTCGCCGTTCCCAGGGTCTGTTACAATAAATTTATATTGTGGGGCCTTTGCAAATAGTACTTTATTTAAATATTCTTATCCTCTAAAAACGTGTTAACACTTAATTCCTATGAACACAATACGATTAACGGTGTATGAATTCCTAACGGTGTTATTCTATCGACGCGTTGCTGCTAAGTGACGTCGACGCTATACTGTCGGCGCTCTGCTGATGGACGACGTCGGATCTACTATGACGGCGCTCTGCTTCTGTGCGACGTCGGCGCTACTGTGTCGGCGTTCAAATGCTGGCGCTCTGCTGAGGTGTGACGTCGGCGCTCCTATCCCGGCGCTCTACTGCTGTGAGGCGTCCGCGCTACTATGCCGGCGCTCTGCTGCTGTGCGACGCCTGCGCTACTGTGTTGGCGCTGCTATGCCGGAGTTCTATGGCGCTGCGAGCGGGCGTCTCCGTAACGCGGGTTCACGGTGGCCTGTGGAGTGGCGCCGCTCTGCCTCGAAATAGCCACGCCCTGTGTGGTAAATCCGTGTACAAGGCGAGGACTACTTGTTGGCAGCTGGGCGTTCACTACCGCGGCCCGCTAATGACGCTGTTCCGTCGGCGCACTGTACTCTGTCTCTGCTCTCTGCGTCGGTGTAGTCAAGGAGTGTTGATACGATCTCTCGTGTTGGCCGGACGTGCCGACGATGTTTCTGTAGTCGTTGTTGTTGGTGTAGGGGTATGCGTTCGTGTAGGCTAAATTCCGCGGATATTTAGTCCTCACAAATGTTTAATCTTTAACCTAACCTACACGTGTACGTATGTAACTGAATCGCCTAATAATAGGTTTACATATAAAAAGATTATCCCCATTTTCGAGCTTAACTCCCTATTCTGTAATTAGAAAAAGAGATTAGCCATACAAAATTAAAATTATAAAATTATCTCAGATTAAACCGATAACTTTTTGGTGTCAAACATAGTTTTATCGATTATACTTGCGAAGAAGAGAAGGAATGCCAAATGTAAAAGTAAACAAAAATTGGCGCTGGCAAGGAAAAGAGGTTTGTAAACGTATTTTTAATAAAATACCAAGTTAAAATATATTTAAATAGCATAATATGTGTAGCAGAAAAAGCGCCACGGTGGCACAGAGAAGAAGCATACTCGTGTTGTGAGAATAACAAGCGTAACCAATTTGACAGCTACCGAGCTTTGATTGAGATTATATTTATCAGGGACCGCAAATAACGATTATCCCTTGAAATTTCAACTCAAAAAATCACGCGGAAAGAGAAATGCTACGTGCATAAGGAGTAAACCAATATATTTCTTATTACTCGGAGTACCTTCAGCGGCAATGATTTTTATTTTTTAATTTTTACTTATAAAAATCAAGTTTAATGATTATATTTTGAGTTTTATTTTTTACTCAGAAAATAATCGTTATGTTTTGAGTTTTATTTTTTGCTCGGAAAATAATGGTTACGTTTTAAGTTTTATTTATTGCTCGGAAAGTAATGGCTACGTTTTAAGTTTTATTTTTTGCTTGGAAAATAATGATTACGTTTTAAGTTTTATTTTTTGCTCGGAAAATAATCGTTATTTCTTGAGTTTTATTTTTTTCTCAGAAAATAAAACTTAATTTTTGCGTATGCGTATGCGCATGCGTGAATAGACAGGGGGCGGCTGCATTGAACCTTTAACGCCACTGTGGATTGGGTAATGAAAATACAGATACCACGGCAGAAACAAATAGAACCACATTTCTAAAGAAAAAGTGCAAAAAAGCGCATACGCATACGCAAAAATTAAGCTTTATTTTCTGAGCAAAAAATAAAACTCAAGAAATAACGATTATTTTCCGAGCAAAAATAAAACTTAAAACGTAACGATTATTTTCCGAGCAAAAAATTAAACTTAAAACGTAACCATTATTTTCCGAGCAAAAAATAAAACTCAGTTAATAACGATTAAAAAGTGATTTTTATAATAAAACTTATAACCGTTACGGTCCCTGATATTTATAGGTAAACGTACTTTTATGGTTTGCCGTACGCCTATGTTTACACATCAAATTTCATGAGTACCTAGTACTCACGCCTTTTTTTCTTTGGCTGACTTGCGCTTTGTTATACTAAAATTTTATGAGCTACCGAAAAAGGTTCTTAATTTTTTATTTCCAAAGTGGAGGAAAACTTTATGTGTATCGATGTACGCCCTACAATGCATCGACAAATCTCGATGTAAGTTTCGATGCCTCGATGCGAGGAAAAACATCGATGTATTTTTGCCATTGACATCCCTATTCCATGTTGAATTAAGTTATGTTGGTATTTCATAAAAAAACAAGTAAGAAAGTCTAAGTTCGGGCGGAGCCGAACACTAAATACCCGGCGCAAGTACCGCTACATGGTAAGCCGGGGTGTATCAATTTTGAGAAAATTAGCGTCCTTAACTTTCGATATATGTATGTAGTTTCAAGCATTTCTGAAATTTACCGTTATATGAAAAGCGGCCGCAATTTTAGTTCGATTTCAATAATTTTCAAAGTTTTGCTTTTATGTGGCAAGCGCAATAATCGTACCGAGTATGGTACAAATTGGTAGAACGGTTACCGAGATACATATATGTAATCATAAGTGGGCGGTGCCACGCCCATTTTCCAAAATGTTGTCATAAACGTATTCCTTGGTAAAGAATTGTTGCAAGCGTCAATTTTGAATAAATTTGCTTTAATATTTACTGATTTATCGAAGATTTCGTATTTCTCTAAATTACCCTTATATGGATCTTAAAGATTTTCGGCCATTTGGTATGCTGTACCAAATAACTGGCCAATAACTGTTCCAAATTTGGAAGAAATCGGTGCAGCGGTTGCCAAGATATACATATGTAACCATAAGTGGGCGTGGCTAAGCCCATTTTTCAAAAATTTATAATATTCTTATTTTTCGTCTAAAAATTATTGTAAATATCAATTTTGAGTGAATAATCTTCAGGAGTTACTAAAATATCGCAGTTTTCGTATTTATGAAAATTACCGTTATATGGGAGGTAGGCGTGGTTATTGTCCGATTTTGCCCATTTTCAATACCATCCGTCCTACGCCCGAAAGAAGTACACGTACCAAGTTTCGTTAAGATATCTTAATTTTTACTCGAGTTATCGTGTGCACAGACGGACAGACAGTCACCGCTTAATCGATTACTCTTTTCATCCTGATCATTTATGTATACATTTTTCTATATCTATCTCGATTGGTTTTGCCTGTTACAAACAACCGTTATGTGAACAAAGTTATAATACCCTTGTGCACAAGTGTGCTCGGGTATAAAAAATTGGGACGTGAATGAGTTTTTTTGCAAAGTAATAAAAAGGGTGAGAAAATAACTTTCCACTGATACCTCATAGGTCTATATTGGTAAAGTTTTGGAGCAGTTATTCAAGTTTTTCTTACACAAATCTTTGAAAACAGTTAAAAAACAGCATCAAAAACTCATCATTATGATTCCGTTGATTAACATTTTTAATATTTTTATGCAGATTTAAGCTTAAATTGGTTTATCATCTGGGATAATTTTTTCCAAAAAATGCTTTAAGAAACTATTTGTATTCATCAAAACTCCATTTTCAAACCGGTCCAGCTCACGTAAATCTTAATATTTTTCCGAAATATTTTGGTAGAAGTCTTAAAATATAATGGATTTTGTAATCACGCCCGAAAAACCGCAAATTTTTTTGCTGATGCAGTCTAATGTACATACATACATACATACTAGGGATGTTGAGAATGTGGAATTTTAGACATCCGCGGATGCGAATGCGGATGCGGATGTCCAACAGGTAACATCCGCGGATGCGAATGCGAATGCGGATGTCAAGTATTTTTTAGAAACAATTATTCAAGTAAATTAAGTAACTTAGGTAAATGAAAAAATACTTGAGTTTAAAAATTGGAACATATGTAATAAAAAGTAATGAGAATAGCATCGGGGCCGTAAATTTCGGATGTATCCTCCGGACTTTCATCTTGACTTGAAGAAACTAGCATAATGGCGAGATCGTTGTTTAAACAGCGCTTACAAGCCAAACCATATGCCTCAGGTTTTTCTAAAGCTTTTTAAAAAGAATTCTTCATTCCCATTCCTTTGGCTGTTTCAGAATTTGGGGAACCTTTAACGCCATCAGCGTTTTTTTGAATTTAGATTTTGTAATAGATTTTTAATACTTTCTTCTGCGACTGGTTTGAAAAATTTGTGCTTACAGCGAGCTTAATATCTTGATATGGGAAATAAATTATTATTTTGCAGGAATGAACATTTTGAACAAAATTCTGTTTCCAAAGTCGTGGCTGTCAGCCGAATCGGATCAGAATATTGTTATTTTTTTTAAAACACCCCGTTTTTTATAAGCATTTGAATTATTGGAATCACGGATGATGAGGGTCTCAGATAGTTACGTAATACTTACCTAACTAAAGGTCTGACCAATAGCCTTTTCTCTTTATAGCCAAACGTTGACCATTGCTGCTGGAAATTCCTATTGAAGGAGCTTACTCTTTGACTTTAAATAGCAAAGAAGGAAGACGTAGGAGGAGAGTTCTACCACAGAAGTTTTTAGCCAAGGATCCAATGTATATCTCTATGAAAAAAATATTACCCGACAAGTAAAAAACATTACTGTTTATAAATTTTTGCTAAAAATAAATTTCCCAGAGAGCCCTATTTGAAATGATTGAAACGAATATATCGTTACTTTAATTCACAAAGGCCATAACGAACACTTTTTTCGAAACTGCGTTTTTCACAGCTTTGGGAGGATATTAAAATACACCTTCACTAAAAATGTGAAAGTGTTAGTACCAAAACCAACGAAGTTATGCCACTTGTTAAAATGCCCTATCCGTATGAATGATTTGATTTTTGTAATCCTTTTTGTTTCTCCTGTAAAATAACAAATTTGCTGGTTAGGGCCTTTGTGAATTAAGGTGACGGTATGTAACATCAGAAGCAAATCAAAATGCGGGTATTTAAAGCACAGAAAACCAGGAAAAAAATATTATTAAAAGGACTATGTCTCTTTGACGTACGTCAAAGGTCAAGTAGAAGTGGGAGCTTGTATGACTGCCCATTGATAGCTCGGTTCTATAGCTTAAGAAATAATATGTTTAAAGCAGGGACCGTAACGGTTATAAGTTTTATTATAAAAATCACTTTTTAATTGTTATTAACTGAGTTTTATTTTTTGCTCGGAAAATAATCGTTACGTTTTACGTTTTATTTTTTGTTCGGAAAATAATGGTTACGTTTTAAGTTTTATTTTTTGCTCGGAAAATAATGGTTACGTTTTAAGTTTTATATTTTGCTCGGAAAATAATGGTTACGTCTAAGTTTTATTTTTTGCTAGGAAAATAATGGTTACGTTTTAAGTTTAATTTTTTGCTCGGAAAATAATCGTTACGTTTTAAGTTTCAGAAAATAAAACTTAATTGTGGTTCTCTTTGTTTCTGCCGTAGTATCTGTATTTTCATTACCCACTCCACAGTGGCGTTAAAGGTTCAATGCAGCCGCGTCCTGTCTATTCACGCATGCGCATACGCATACGCAAAAATTAAGTTTTATTTTCTGAGCAAGAAATAAAACTCAAGAAATAACGATTATTTTCCGAGCAAAAAATAAAATTTAAAACGTAATCATTATTTTCCGAGCAAAAAATAAAACTTAAAACGTAACGATTATTTTCCGAGCAAAACATAAAACTTAAAACGTAACCATTATTTTCCGAGCAAAAAATAAAACTTAAAAAGTAACGATTATTTTCCGAGCAAAAAATAAAACTCAAAACATATGTACATTCAAACATACAGTAAGAAAGTAGAGGAGGTAGCGCTAAAAATTAGCGACCACACTATCACGACGAAACCCACGCAGTAGTGCTAGACAAGCGTCTTACTTTCAGCGCCCACTTGACCTATGTGAGAGAGAAAGCAGCTTCAACGATCACGGGACTACCGCTAATACTTAATACGCGAGGCCTGCAATAGCGCTGGCGTTTACTCTTAAACTGGCTACACACGACGAACATCTGCGCGCACATGTGAGCCAACATGCTCGCTGTCGTTTGCCGCATACGGTGAGCGGCTCATATGTGATTTTGTCGTGGTAGCGTAAAGTTGATTAGCAAAGACGCTGATGATGCAATTGCAATGCTTTTAACTTAGTTTTTTTTATGTATGTGTTACTTAAATTTATTTATATTTTACTTGTATGTATGTACATAAATATACTTATAGTAATTTAGCATCATTTATCAAAAATTCAATTAACGCACATAGCTTGGATGCATTAATCCGCCGATGTGCACACTTCAAGCATCAACACAAAATGAGGTTGTCGTTTTTGTTTCCAATGCGATGCTCGCAAACCACGCTATAAACGACGAGCATGCTCGCTGAAAATCAAAATTTTTTTATTTTTTGCGAGCATGCTCGTGAACCGCCCTACAAACGACGAACATGCACCGCAAGCCGAGCATGTGCGCGCACATGTTCGTTGTGTGTAGCCACTGTAGCGAGCGTGGTCCGGGCTGCCAGAAGGTTAGAGCCTAAAATCCGTACATGGACAAAAAGTGGTGGGTGAAAAATCCGTAAAAAATCCGTACGCTCAAATTTGTTTGGCGAGTAAAAAAAATCCTTTGTAGTTCGGTGAACACAGGAATCGTACTTTTAACCCTAGAATACTAACGTTCGCCTATGAGGCGGAACGAACTCGGTTTCCACGCGATATTTCAGGAACGCTTTTAATGATCAAAGTAAACGTTCGCGCCAACTCAGCTTAGCGCTGTATGAGGCTGTTAGCAAACGCACATTGTACAGTGGCCTTGCGCGGCTGAGTTCCACGCCCTCCTGACGCCCGACAGGCGAACGTTAGTAGTGTGGCGTACTAGTCAGTGGCCTCTTAGAACACCAAGTAGCATCGCCCGCATTCACTTGGAGATCGGGCAATACCAACACTTAAAAGTCAACTTGGCAACCCTGTCTCCTGTCAAGCAACCATTTTGTATCCTTTACTTTTTCTCTTTTCTGTTCATCCTTTTCATAAGACTAGACGTACTTAAATAAAGATTTTGAGTAGATAAAATTAATCAACGAAAATTTAGTCAATCCGAGGGAATAAAACAAAAGGAACTAAACTGGTGACCCCGACGTGATCGAGTTCATGTCACGTGCTCAGAAAATGGAAGATAATGATTTGGCGGACAACAACGGCGAGACACACGCGGCGGCTCCAGGCAGCAACGCAGGTTCACATGCTCCAGCGTCTCCTATTGAGGCAACCACACGGGTGGACTCACTGGAGCAAGGAAAGGTGAAGCTCCCGGATTTCCTCGATGAGCATACTGATCTTTGGTTCTGGCAAGTCGAGGCAGCATTCGAAGCGGAAGGCATCGTGTCCGATAAAAAACACTACTACACCATCATTGGACAATTGCCGACACGCGTAATGCACAAGCTAGCCGATCTTCGCACTAATCCCCGACAACGTAATGAGATGTACAACACACTAAAGGCTCGGATTATCAACGAGTTCGCCGACAGCACACAAACGAAAATAACTAAGGTTCTCAGCGACTTATCACTTGGCGATTGCAAGCCGTCCCAGTTGCTAGCTGAAATGCGCTCAAAGGCTGCTGCTACCCCAGTAACGGATGAGCTCCTAAAACAGCTATGGCTCCGAAATCTCCCGGAGCAATTCCGACCAATAATATCTGCAGATGATTGCATAACCCTGGTCAACGCAGCAACGATGGCCGACCGCATCATGGAGGCCACTAGAGGTAGCAACCCTTACGTAAACGCTGTTCAACAACAAAGCCTTAAACAGGGCGTTGTAGCACACCGGGACGTAAGCGACAAAGCCGCTCGTCACATCGAAGAATTGCAGCGAAAGATCGACGCACTCTCACGCGATCTCCAGAAGATGAAGCAACCACACCGCGGTAGGCAACTTAGCTCAACACCGGCACGACCGACTTCACGCACTCGTTATCAACACGTGCTGGCACCACGACAAGTATGGAACGGGCGCCCGCAAGTGCCGGTCGCCGTGCAAATTCGACCGCAATGCTGATGTTATACAGCAAGATCCAAAAAAACTAAGGTGCTGAGTACAAGCCACGAGAGGAGCTTGCCAGCTCGGCCATGGTAATGACAACCTCCGCCTTTTCATCAAAAATCTTTACGACAACCAACAGTTTCTCATCGACACCGCAGCGGACATTTCGGTGATCCCAGTAAGCGCAAACGATACAAAATGCAAATCAACAACAATTCAGGCCGTCAACGCAGCAAACGGTTCTCAAATACGCACATTCGGACAGAAAACATTGAAACTAAACTTCGGCCTCCGTCGTCCATTTGAATGGACATTCTGCATAGCCGACGTAAAAACGCCAATTATAGAGGCGGATTTTTTAACGTGCTACGACCTTTTAGTCGACTTAAAAACCCGATCGCTAATCCACAAAACAACGAAATTGCGAACGTCCGGCGTAATGCAGACCACAACTACCACCGGCATTAAACTTATCACAGACACGAACAAATACGCACGTATACTTTCTGATTTCAAAGAGCTATTTGTATTACCGCAAAATAAAACAATACCTAATACGACAACATTTCACCATATAATCAGAAACGGCTCACCAGTGCACGCCAAGCCACGACGACTTACACCGGAAAAACTTAAAATTGCCAAAGCGGAGTGTGAGTACTTGATATCCAAAGGTATATGTCTAAAAGCCAATGGGCTTCGCCACTCCACATGGCACCCAAAAAGGATAAAACTTGGAGACCTTGTGGGGACTACAGGGCCCTGAACGCCGTTACCAAAAAGGACAGGTACCCTATTCCAAATATACAAACATTTCATCAAGTATTCGTGGGTAAAAATATATTTTCGACCATCGACCTGGAGAGAGCGTACCACCAAATACCTATGCACCACGACGACATCGAAAAAACGGCTATAACCACTCCCTTTGTCCTTTTCGAATTTCGATTCATGACTTTCGGGTTATGCAACGCAGACCAAACCTTTCAACGACACATCGACAGCGTATTTCGGGGACTAGACTTTGTCGTCCCATACCTAGACGACATCTGCGTCGCGTCTTGCTCCGAAACCGAACACAAGCAACATCTTCGAATTGTCTTCGAGAAGTTAAAGAAAAGGACCTGCGCTGTTTCATAGCAATTGTAAACTTCTACCGAAGGTTTATACCTACGGCCGCGCACACCCAGGCTATCCTTCAAGCGCTAATACCAGGTAACATCAAAAACGATAAACGTAAAATGGAGTGGACTCAAGAATCAGCTGCATTCAACGACTTTAAGACAAAATTGGCCAACGCAACTCTACTTGCACATCCGGAAGTGAACGCACAACTCACGCTATCAGTCGACGCATCAGATAACTCCATCGGAGGTGTATTACATCAGATAAAAAGCAACGAGGCGCACCCCCTCGGATTTTTTTCGCGCAAGTTAACAACATCTCAATGTAACTGGAGTACATACTCAAGAGAGCTTTACGCGATATACAAATGCATTAAATACTTCGCGGATCAACTCGAAGGTAGATGTTGAACGATCTACACCGACCACAAGCCGATCACGTTCGCTTTCAAACAGAAACCTGAAAAAGCAGACCCACGGCATCTCCGTTACCTACATTACGTCAGCCAATTTACGACCGACCTGCGTTACATAAAGGAAAACAAAGTCCCTGATTTTCTGTCATGCATAAATGCAATGCAGCGCGAATCGATCGACTACGATGTCATCGCTACAGAACAGGAGGCAGACAGTGAACTCAAGTCCATTCTTCAGGGAAACGACCGGTATAGATAACCTTGACTAAGATGCCAGTACTAAACTCAACGCAACGCATTTACTGCCACGTCGCAGTTCCAAACAAAAGGTCAATGTAAAATAAGATAAACCAGTTGAATAACCTTTATAAATTAGAAAATTTTAGTTGAGAAAAAGAAGTGCACGCAAAGGATTTCACAAAAATGTATTTTAATGTTTTTTTTTTTACAAAAGTGCCATTTTGGCACTTTGTGCCAAATTGAAAAATTAAGTGCCATTTGAAGTAAAATACGGACAAATGGCACGGTTTGAGCCAAGTTGGCACCCCTGCTTCCAATAACTTAGAAATATAAAAATGTGAAATATCAAGGGTTTGAATTCATTAATACCTTCTATCTGCAATTTGCACAAAAATTAATTTGCGACTTTAGAAACCATCTGGGACTTATTACCTGTCGTTATATAAGGTAAAGCATTGTTCACTCAAAATCGGTACGCATAAAATGGGTTATATCTTTTTAACAGGTTTTCAGAAAATAATATTTAATATATTAAAATAAGGGGAAGAATTCCGCTATAGATAGATGTTAGCGAAAGCTTCATATTTTGCTTGGATAAACAAATAATAGACAATTCCTTTGATAAAGATAAAATTTTTTCTGAACACCCGTTCTAGAGACTTGAGTAGTCAACTTGTTCCACTAAACTATCTTTAGTATATGGTTTTTCATAGTTCGCGTATCTCTACTAATTTCGTTTTAAATAAATATCGTGTATTTTTCGATTTGACGTAAATAGGACATATTCGTAAATTGATGAGTTCCAGAACTTTATTCATATCTTTGGTTTCAAACCGATTTAAAGTTACTTGTGAATAATTAATTTTCCTTAAAACCAACCAAAACTTTACTGAAGGTATAAAGTAAATGATTCAATGGCTTAGCACTTTGTGAAAGTGCTCCTTCCAGCATATTTCTGGGATCATATGACCTATTGTGGAGTCTGATCGAGTTTTAATGAGACTGTTTCGATTCTCTCGGCATTTCATATCCCTTTGACCACTGTGGCAACTTCTATAAATTTAGTTTTAAGAGGATATCACCCTGTTTCTTTTTAGCTTAAAACTTTTAACGTGGGAGTTGACCGAAGTCAAGTTTTAAACATGTTTTTTAGTCATTACTAAAAAACATTGTGAACATTGGGGTAAAGTAAACGGGTGAGGGTTTTGTTATAAAATTAATTTAGTCTAACAGAATTATATAAATTACAACTAGATAAGGTTTAAGTCTTGCCGCAGCTTCCATTCGCTGAACTGTGGATAATCGTTTTCCAATTCTCTCGCTTGATCTTTTTCTGATAAGCCTTTTTTTTTATAATTGAGGTTAAGAGCCTTATCCTTAAGCTGGTGCGAAATGATTTTTTTTGATGATTAGCTTACTCTGTTAGTTTAAGCCGAAGGAATCCATTCATTAATTTTTTGAGGAAAATTAGAAGTTTTTGGTATATTTAATTTTAATTTAATTTTTGATTTCGAGAGTGTCGGGTTTCAACGAATTCATTCAACGTTATTTTTTGAGTAGCTACTTCCAACGTGAATAAAACTATCAAATTAAAACCCAGTACTATGAAATTTCAACCTCATAATGGTAGATCTATTGTCTAACAATCTGCATTGCAACTTTTTAATACATTCAAACAATTGCTGTACAGGTGTAAGGTGGTATCGATTCAACAAATACAACAATTACTTGTATTTTGTTTTTGCTTTTAGCTGGTCATTGTCAAATTTCAGCTATTTTTCTCACGCGGCGTAGCGTGACGTGGTGTGCGCGCCAGTCGCGCGAGGTACGCGGGGCGCGAGCGCGTGCTCGGCGTGCGCGGTGTGGCGCGCTTACGCGGGCCACCGCGAAGCTAAGCAAATTTAATGTTTGAAAGAGAAACAATGTCAATGGATCTAATTTCGTTTTTAAAAAGGTAATAATATCAATGGCACCAGGGTGGCAAGTAAAGTCAATTGACCTTATTTCCGTTGATCTTATTACCTGTCACCATAACAAAATGGGCACAGAAATAAAATATAACATCATTAAATTACTTTTCATATTTGTATAAAAATGTAGGGTGAAACCCGCGGGTATAAGCTAGTACATACATATCTCTGGAAGTATTTGTGGTAGAGAACTGGGACTTGTAGGTATGCGAAATCAAATTCTTTCTCACAGAGAAAAATGGACATTTTTAGAAAAGAGGCGTAGCACCACACTTACTGACTGAAAGTTTCATACTGCATATTTCTTCAAATATTTGGGGTAAAGTACTCAAGCTTGGTATGGAAATACATATGCATGCATGTATGTGAAACTAATCCCATACTTATGGAGAAAAATTAGAGTTATTGGACGAAGTGGTGTGGCAACTCCCATGCAAATTGATTTTTCTATGTTGCATATCTCTGGAGGTGTTTATTGCAGAGGACTGGAACTTGGCAACGAGATGTGTTTGCAAAATTAATTCCAGACTCATGGAGAAAAAAATGCGGTTTTTGAAAAGGGGGCGTGGTACGTCCCGTACAAATTTACTATTTTTTACCGCATATCTCAAGGGGTGTTCATAGTAGAATACTGAGAGCTGGTACTGGGGTATATAAAATCAATTCCAAACTCATGGAATTTGCACTTCCCGTACAAATTGACTTTTTCTTGCCACATATCCCTGGAAGTATTTGTGGAAGAATACTGGAACTTGATATGGAGTTGCGTATACAAAATGTATCAATTGCTCATGGAAAAAAATGTGAGTTATTAAAAAAGGAGGCATTTCGCCCCCCATACATACTAAAACCTTCTTAGTACATATCTCTGGAAGGATAGAAAATCTCTGGAAGTATTTTAAATTTGTTA
Organism: Rhagoletis pomonella; assembly: GCF_013731165.1. Lineage (NCBI taxonomy): Eukaryota > Metazoa > Arthropoda > Insecta > Diptera > Tephritidae > Rhagoletis > Rhagoletis pomonella. The sequence goes on along the minus strand of NW_023458613.1, from coordinate 83,554 downwards.
TGGAGATTTATATTATATAAGTGCCGTACTGACAGGAAGAATTTCATTTAATGGAAAAGGGAGAGTCGGCTTCGGCCTTATAAAGATCTCATGATGCATACATATGTACCTCTTGAGGTATTTAGCTACAGTGATGAGAAGTGGTATTTTATAAAGGCCAGGATACTAAATTTGAGTTGGAAATATTAGAGCCCGCCGTGGCAGCTTCCAGAAGGTTACACGTTCACGCGGCGTATTCCTGGAACCATTTTAAGGTAAACATAGGGGGATTGATATCTTTGGTATGCCTAGCGTGCAGACGAGATTTTATAATTTCATAGTTTTAAACGGCCTAAATACCTTAACTCGCTTAAAAAATATAGAGCTATAACAAAATAGGCACAGAAATAAAATATAACATCATAAAATTACTTTTCATATTTGTATAAAAACGTTGGGTGAAACCCGCGGGTATAAGCTAGTTAAAACATATTTTTCTCAAAAATGCGTAAGGCTTAAATATTATAAAACATGCTTTAATAACACACAAGAATCGCTTTCTATATGGGAAAAATTTACGATTGAAAAGTATCTAAACATTGAGTTGTTGGTCGTGGCAACTTGTACCAGTTAGGAACCCATTGTTTATACACGAGGTTCGGTACTATGTTATAACTAATTTATGAGCATCACCCCATTGCGCGCCGGCATAACACATGTTCAGACGACACAGTGTTTCGACTATGTGGAGCCAGGTGGAAAAAAATCATGGTGACAATTGATTCAAAAAAACCAGTTGGGCTCATAGAGGGAAAGGTAAAAGTCATAAGTGCAGAATTTCAGATCATTTACTCACCCCCTTCTCCACGAACAGTACATTTCCAAAAAAAACAAATACTGGAATCGGTGCGATACCGACTAATCACTTTAGTTGCCTTTGGCTCTGAACATATTAAAGCAAGTGTTTCTTTTTCGACGTTCTTCTTTTGTGTTGTGGAATATTTAAGTGAAGGTATTTGGTATTTTCCTATATTTCTTATAAAAAATTGACTCTGAAATGCAGATGCTAAAGAATATTAATAAAAAAAGGTGTGAGTACCGGTTCGTCAGGTCTTGAAATTAGACGCAGGTTTTAGAAAATTGTATGTACTTTTTAAATATATAATTGGATCTTTTCGCGCGACTTTGCCAGTATGTGTAATTTTTGATTTTCATAATTTTCATTTTCAGCCTCTTTTTGCGTAATTTCGCGAAAAGGGAAGATTTACACCTATGTAATTTTTAGGTAAAACCTTTGTTTTCTGAGAGTGGAAAGCAATAAACCAAAATCTATATATAATTCTGAAACAAGGAGCTTATTCCCAGCGATCTACAAGTCGTACAGAGACAAATTATACATCAAAGTAAAGTGCTCGATCTGAAACTTTTCAGACTAAGATTCATTGAACTATTTTCGAAATATTTACGTCGGAAGATTTAAAAATTTTTACATTGAGCAAAGCATTGCTACGTTCAGTTTGATAGGAAGCGTTGTTATGTAGCTGCGTATTTGTACCCGGCGATGCGGCATGCAGGCACGCTTGCATCCCAAGCTAGCTCGTCGGTTGGGGGGTTGTCATTTCCGCCTGCCTTGGTAGTCGCTACACAAACAAAAAGTTAATCGTGCCTGGTGATACGGAGAAATACTAGTGCGGATGGTCACAAATAACAAAGAGAAATAAGAAGATGAGCAAGAGAAAGCACTACAGATAAATGGTCCAGTCCCGTCCTGTCAGGTGGAGTCATCCCACCCTTCTTCTGCGTGAACTCCACGCGAAACCTTGGGCGTTGTCGTGACTCCTCACCTTCTTACAACGCCCCCTAAGCCTGACACGTCCGTCTAACAATCAGTCAGTCATTTCACCTCAGTTGTCGTTGCGTCTTCACACTCCCTCTTCCCCTCTGTTGCACAAGTGCAACACCCACACCAAAAACCTGTGCCTAGCACTCCATTACTCAGCTGAATTCCTATCCAAAACAAACAAAAAAATTTCACTTCATATTTCTTCTTTTCTATCTTAGCTCTACAATTCACAACTTTATTATTTCCTTTCTTTGTTTTTGTATAAGTGCTTAAGAGTATACCCTAATGCTAACTAATTTCTAATGGGCTAACTATTACATAAATATTTATAGTATCTCCTACTTTGACCTTAGTTTACTGCACTTAATCTAATGGTTTTCAATTACTCCATTAACAGTGAAACCTACGTAATCTTATATATTCGTGCCTATTACCTATGTCCACATTAATCCTAACTCAATATTTTCAATACTTCTAAACTCCGCTTTAGATTTTAATAATTCACAAAGAAAAAAAAAACGTGATAAGAATGTATCTGCCTACCCAAATACATATATACCGGGTAATTGAATGTATGTTTGTACTTATGTATATATTAAATATGTATGTACGCTATAGTAACAAGAGAAATCAATTCAAATCGTACTCACCTTGGTCTCCAGCGATGATGGTACCAGCATGCTGTCGAGAACCTGTGTGGAGTTAGCGAATTTCCTACAAATGGTCATACATACATATTCACTCCCTCAGCCTATGCTCTGAGTTCTTTACCTACTGCCCTACTCACAGTATTATCACACGCTCGTGGTTCGGGGCATCGAGCGGGTCATAGTACTGCGCGGAAACCTTAATTATAGGCCAAAAATGCGGTATAAATAAAAATTACTACTAAAAAAACTAAAAATTAATACTAATCATAAACTGCCCGTAAAAAAAAACCCAAGAAAGTGCTGTGCCGTCTAAAACGGGGATTAGAAAAAGTGCGAAAAATATAAATTATGTACTTATGTATGAGCAAATACATACGGGCGTACGTACATATGGATATGCATATATTCATCAGGGTATGTATGTGCGTATGTATGTGCTTATATATGTACACCTATAAACCTATGTACATACATAAGTCAACATGCGGTTGATATAAAAAGGTGGTACTGTGGAAACTAACAGGAAAATAAAACTGAGTACCAGCAAAAAGCATTTGAATCAGTGATCCTAAGTACTTAAATATTACTCAGACGTGATACTATAGAAATGTTATGTGAAAAATGTGAATTTCCCTAAAAAAAGCAAATACCTGGCATACATCTATTTTACTTATCCAACTAAAAAAACGGAATTAAAAAAACAAAGGAATGCGGCTATGTAAGAAAAAGGTAACTAAAATTCTAAATACAAATTAAGAGAGCTCCAAATATCTATGCTAATGACCATAACAAAACAAAAACCAAGAGAGCTGATCGCTGGGTTTTCGGCGCTGCTGCTGGTCAGTGGCGTAGACGTAGCGCCCCCCTTATGTATGCTCCCGCGGCGCTGCTACTGTTGTCTCGTCTCTTTCTGTTGTTAACATTCCTTTCCCAGCGGCTGTAGGCCTGCTACCACTGGAGTGGCGTCGATGTTGATGTCGTTGGCTGTGATGTGATGTGATCCGTGAATAGTGTGCTGTGCGATTGATGTGATGTATGTATGTAAGTGGCTTTTGTTCCCTTGGTGCAAGTATACAGGTGTCGCTAGTACGTGCGGATGTGTGATAATGTGCTTCCTGTAGCTCGAGGCTAGTGGCAGAGATCTTCACTGTAGGCTCGTGTGAACGTGTGCTTAGGTTTTTTCTTTGTTTGTTTAATTGTAGCTCTGAGTCCGGTTCCTGTGTGGAGATCGTTGAGATTGACGCAGATTTCTCAAAATCGTGGCTTTTTCAGGTGACAAGCGAGTGGAGGTCCTTTCGATTGCATTAATAAATGTGCCGGCGACCTGGAAGAAAAACAAAACTCTCACTCAGTATATTGGCTAGGGCAGTGGTTGAGCGGTTACAGGGTTATAATTTTGCCTTCCGCCTACATAAATGCACATAACTTAGGTGACTGGCAGGCGTATGTACACATATGTATGTATATGCAGATTCGAATCAGAGCATTACGTGGTACTTACCTCCCGTTCCAAATTTGACACTATATTGCAGCTTAGTGATCACCGGTGCTACAGATCCGTAAAAAAAGAAAACGCACAATTCGCACAAGTATACGCCTATGCATATACATATATAAACTTTGTATATTTTAACACCTTTTTTTTTTAACTTCAGATAACTTTGCCACTAAAACACTCGAAAATAACCGCGATGGCACCGTAACTTTCACATCTGACCCGTTCGCCACCATTTGGGTCATTTTATACCCTCTGGCCTGACTAACTGGCTCAATCGGTATCTGTAAGTATATAATGTACATACATACCTAGGTACTTGTGTACATGGGAAACTAAAAGGAAAAACCGCTTTTACCCATACACCTTTAACTTTCGTTTTACCGAGCACTCCGAACTTTCTCTGAGTACCATATCATTAACGTTTGACCAACTGTGTTCGATCAAACATCCATGACCGCCTACAGGCACATTTGGTCAACATAGATGTTTGATCACACTACCTATGCACGTATGTTCGATCCACATACCCACATACATATACACTCCGCTAACATAGATGCACGATTTACTTATGTTTGGTCCACTTCTTCCACACATACATGCACATACAGAAGTATCTGGCAAACAGCTGGCGCTACAGCGTCTCAGCCTGACATAAGATAATGCAAAATTCTTCCATTTATTCGCTATTCCATTTATTCGGTTCTGTTTTTAACCGACTTCCAAAAAAGGAGGAGGTTATAAGTTCGTCGGAATATTTTTATTTTATTTTTTTTTT
>NW_023458613.1:76121-78706 GCF_013731165.1 Rhagoletis pomonella | reverse complement strand
GTAGGCAGTGGGTAGTTTTCCCTTAGTATAGCTTTATTTGCACGCCGTATGTCTATGCGACTAGACGAATGTCACCATCTTCTTTAAAAACAATGACTACGGACTCCCCGCACTTTGACCTGTGACTGATTCGATAATATCTTGCGCTAAAGCTTCTTGCAACTTCCGGTATACCTTTTCCTCTAATGCGGACGGAATTTGCCTTAACGGCTGTTGTACTGGTTTTATTGCCTTGTTAATTGTTAACGAGACCTGTATTCCTTTTACTTTCGGAAATGGAATCAGATTGTCAACGGTATTCACCTCCATGCCTAGCTTTAAAAATTTCAGTAGGCGTCCACGCATCTATCAATTTATCTTTTAAATTAATTTGAACAATTTCGTCCTTCGATTCCCCAAACTGGCACTTAGCGGCCTTAGCCTGAGAACAAATTTACCTAAATTTTCTCCCTCTTCAGGTCTTAACGATCGGAATAAATGGCGTTCGAAAGACGAATTCCTTTTAGGGGAGAAATACTGGTACGATTTTTAAACCAAGTGCTTAAAAACATCCATATCTTCCTGAGAATCTACTAGTGCTCCAGGTATGTTGTATATAACTTCTTGAAGCTACGTTCCCCCCAAATGCAAAAGTTTATTTTTCCTTTTCACGGCATCTTTGATGTCTTCGGCTTCAGGTATAAATAGAAAGCGCGGTACCACTTTTCCCATTTAGATCGTAGAAGTGCCTTGTCGATCGCATCGCACAAAAATGGTGCTACGCCCGTCGTGTTCATGCTCCCACTTTAATTTATATGCTTTTTGTATTTTTTCCCAATTTGTCTAATTAATCAGCGTCAATATCTACTTTAGCTGCAATTTTACCTTCCTGTTGATAGTGTAAAGCAAACTTTTTTTCTCGTAGACCCCTTTCAAAAATTTACTGGTTTTGGTGGACCCCAAGCTCGTAAAAAAATTTTAAAATTAAATTTTAAATTTTCAAATTCAAAAACTAAACTCAGAGTTGCCAAAAAAAAAGTTAAATATTTTCTTGTGTTCTGTTTATAAAAATAATGTGATTACACACTTGCACTGCCAGCGCTAGCGTTATTTACATTCTCTTCACCATAAACTCATCAAATGTTCGGCTAACTCATGACTTTGCACGTGGAGTATATGTAAAATAGTTTATTTGTGTTATTGGCATCATTTTTATTTTTATCGCTCCGAGTTTTAAAGTAAGGCGAAAAATATGTATCACATTTTTAAAACACAAAACTTAAAACATCAAAACGGCTAAGCTTTTTACGACAAACTTTTAATTCAGAAACTGACAATAGAGAAAGAACGAGTTTAAAAAAATCTATGACAAATAACCAAGCAAGCAAGAAGCACAAAAAGTGTTCGACCGTCTCATCTTCTTCTATGCAATATGGGTAAATGGACTTGTCATTTACGCCTATCACAGTCAGGTGTTTGTGCCCGTGAAGTGACCATTCAGCAGTCCAGCAAGATGTCTGGAGTGTCGTCTGCTCAGTGAGAGCAAAAAATTAGATAGACCTTGTGAGATTGAAGGCAACATCAGTTTTGCCCACCTGCACCCAATTTCTGATGGTGGCTTCGATTGGCGAAGGTGGGAGTGCTAAAACTGGTTACGGACCAAGGAATTCCTGGTCTGAGCCAACTCTGGCCAAATGTTCAGATGTCTCATAACCAGGTACTCCAGAGTGACCTGGCGCTCAGAGTAAAACAACCTCGTTTTGTTCACCATCATATTTTAGGCGATACTTGCATTGCCGAACTAGTTTGGAAGTACTTAAATAGGGGGCTGGTCAACGCCTTAAGTGCAGCTTGGTTGTCACTGCAGTCACGTAAACTCCTTCCCCTCCACCTATGTTCCACAACGTAGTCCATGGCTTTGAGTATTGCAATTACCTCAGCCTGGAAGACCGAAGCATATGCCCCTACAGAAAAGTGAAGCTTATCTCCATTAACCTCGAAAAATACCCCAGATCATGACCCAGAGACAGTTTTGGAGCCATCAGTGAAGATTCGACAATGTGTGAGTCCGGTCTCAGTGATGGAATCAAACCAGCATTCAGTCTCAGGCAAATCAACATTATAGAATCTCTTCAACAAAGGTAATGGTGGCGTACTATCCTGTAGCATTGAAAAGACACAAGTGCTTAAATCTCTGCCGCCAAAAATTTTCGCCGCGCCTCACTCATTGTCATACCAGTATCCGGTTCTTGTTAGTCTGCAGGTGGCCCTTAAGGCTTCCCCACGTATGAAGACACAAAGTGACGATAAGTGCAGCAGTGCAGCAGTGCGTCAAGATCACTATACACCACTCAAAAAAATTCAAGTTAAATAAAGAGGCTATCAAGCAACCAATTTGGTTCTTTACATCGAAACCAGATAAATCTTCCTGGACCCCCATTTACAACTCATGGACCCCCATATTTTTTTCACGTCACCGTGGACCCCCGTCGAGTCTTCCGTGGACCCCTTGGGTTCCACCTGGACCATTTTAGGAATCACTGGTGTAAAGCAAACGTTACCTTCTATTTTAGCCCAGTTATGCATACTTGCACTGCTATACCATT
>NW_023458613.1:56756-76021 GCF_013731165.1 Rhagoletis pomonella | reverse complement strand
TTACAGTTGCTTTGCTCGCTGACATATTCTTTTTTATGCCAGTTGCTTTGCTCGCTGACATATTCTTTTTTTATGCCAGTTGCTTTGCTCGCTGACATATTCAGTGTTGCCGCGAATCATTTTTAGTGGTAGCCAAATTCCTTAAAAACAAAGGCTAAAAAAGAGCTAAAAAAAGTCGTTGTGGCTAAAAATGGTAGCTAAAATTGTTTACTTACATATACATATATAAGTATACACGTAAACATTTTCAATAAGTAATGGTATAGAAAAACAATGAACTCTGGAAAAAAGCGAATATTTTATCCAACCAAAACCTTTTTGTATAAAAGGGGAAATATACGACACCAGCATGCTGGCTCTGGCAAGTGATTGTACCATCAGGCTCGAAGCATATAACATACCAGCATGCTGGTACAATATTTATTTCGTTACAACTGAGGTCGAGGAAAGATCGAAATAATTAAGAGCCGAAAATTCATAATTATTCTACCATTTTGTTAAACATTGTTTCTTTGTTTTAATTCAAAACTGCAACATCGTGAACTTAATATTCCACAAACACTGCCTTGACTCATATAGTGAAAGAAATTTCCGCCAAAATATTTTTTACTTAGAAAATTGAGCTAAGCCAGTTTTTCAGTGCACGGCCGGGGTTTACACTAAGTTTAAACGCCCGATCTGGCTGGTTTAAACTAAGATCAGCGAATCAAATGTCAGCCAGCTGGTCAATTTAGCGAGCGGAAATTAACTCAGTTTACTTAATCCGAGTTTAAACTGGCACTGAAAAACTGGCCCTAAGGTCCGTAAACTTATCTATTTTAAACTATAGTTAAATCGTTAATAGATAAGTTAACAGCCCTAACACTTTTACATTATGTATGTACCCAGTAGAAATCGGTTGTATGCATTCATGAACAATGCTTGCTATATATTCACTCATGCGTAGTCATGAATTTCCACAAATAAATTCAAATTCTAGCGAACTGTAAGCGAAAGTACGTTGTTGTTGTTTTAAGTACATTTCTTGATAAATTTGAAGTGGAATTTTTATAATACTTTCAGTCTTGTACAAAAATTTTAGTGAACGGACGTGTTGTGCAATACTATGTTCAGCACAAACGGGCTTTTACAAGATATGTATGTATGTCCCCGTATATTAAAATGTATCAGAAAAGTAGCATTTACATATGGGAATACATTGTAAGAATGTTTTAATACTGTTCCATTAATGCGTTTTTGTATGTTTGAAATATTAATACAGCCATATGCATACAGCAGTAATACAAGTGTATGGTTAGAGTACGCATACGCTCTGAGAAACCACGCGTGTTAAATGGAAATGAAGGTTCATTTATACTGGCATGTATACACAGCAGCAAGCTCATGCCACCAACAACGATGTCGTATGCATCAAATTTCTAATGGGTATAAAAACGTAAGAAACATACAATACATATGTATATGAATATATATCAGTCTTTCTTAGTTTAAAACGTCATCTCTTACATAAATGCAAAAAAACTAGATCAAATTAAGCATATACGTCTTGTTCATGCCAAGTATGAATAAATTCTCCAAAGGGCTAAAAAAGGGCTAGGGGCAATTTTAAATTTATGTGGCCAAAAAAAGTATGTGGTAGCTAAATCTCGCCACCAAAGGGCTAAAACGGCAACACTGGACATATTCTTTTTTTATGCCAGTTGCTTTGCTCGCTGACATATTCTCTTCTATGCCAGTTGCTCATTTCGCACATATTCTCTTGTATGCCAGTTGCTTTTTGCTTTTTTTACCTTCTCTTCTTTCGCAAATTCACCTCGTCGCCACTGTAACAACCGCCCGCTTATCATGAGGAAAAATCTAAATTCCGCAGATTTCTTCTCGCTGCGACTACAGAAATATTCTGCGTTGTTGAATTTTCATTTGCATGGCGTTCTGGTAAGATAGATCGCGTCAGCTGACTCGGGTCACGTACCGGTGGGTTTACGTTATTGACTAATTTCACCTTTACATGGTTTATTTCGATGTTTTTTCTGAGGAAAATATGGTTCTATTTGTATCATAAATATATATATGTATCTATATATAATCGTACAGAGACAATTTACTTTCAAATTAAGGTTCTGGGTCTGAAAATTTGCACAAACATTTCAGATTTAAGAATCATTTGATGTACATATTTGCACGGTAAGATTTTAAAAAATGTTACATTGAACAATTTTAAAATGTAAAACTGATTCTCACAGACGTATTCTCATTTTCCTCAATTTTGAACAATTTCATTTCTTTATTTTAAATTTTGTATAGTTTCAAAATGGTGGAAAACTTAAAAAAATCCTGTCGGGTGAACTGAGGGCACGGTAAAGTATTTTAAACTCTCGCCAGACTCAAAAATTAAGATTAGTGCCACAAGAGATTATTTTCCGAGATTTAGCCGATTGGGTATTTGAACCTCAGCCTGGTGTAATTAATCAAAACCACTTGAAGGATCAATCAATTTCGCGTCCACAAAATAAGCACTATAAGATAGTTAATAAAGAAATGGTTAATATGTTGTGCGGAGAAGAAATGGCGTCTACTGTCATTTCTGAATATCCACAGGAGCAAGAAGAAGTAGGGGAGTTGCACCACATAACTTGATACTAAAAGTTAGATCAGTTGCGATGCTAATCCACAACCTAAATATGTACATATGAAGTGTTAGTTAATGGTCTCGCTTAATAGTTAAAGAATTACAATAGTGGTATTCATCAAAGTGAGCAAGTGGCCTGGCACTCTGGCAAAAGGGCAGATGAGCTCAAGCAATGACTGTTGACAACCTCTAATGTAATTGTTTGGATGCCGCAATACAAATATGTACATATAAAGGGTTAGTTAATGGACTTTAAACATGTGATTCGAATTATACTATCCCATATAAATTAACAGCCCAGCGAATCAACACTTGCTTTTATATTTAAACGTCGCCAATTCAGTAAATAAATAAGTCTCAAGGTCAGACCCTAGCAAGAAGATTGCTTAAATCATGGCGTATTGAGTAGAGTACGATCTTGCCCAAATACCAAGCTAAAGTTAACTACCAACAGCAATGCATGTGGTTTTTAGAATAAAGAAATATGCAGATTTTTTAGACTATTACATTTAATGACTGTGCCCACATTTTTTGCGAGTTGTAAACGTTATAGTGATCCAATCTTCCCCATATTTTATATTTTGCGCTTCTTAATAAAATAGAGAGTACAAACTAAATTTTATCGAAATAGAAGATTTGACCCATCTAGCTGCTTTTAATTCTCTAATACGAAAACTATTGAAGATAAATTAACGAAATTTTCACAAGGTACGTTATAAGATAGGCGAAGCTTTTTACAAAAAAAAATAAACATTTAGAGGAACTGTGACGCCACCCTAGTATATAACTGTAATTTTTAAAAAGGCAAAATCTGAAATATTTAATTAACTACAAGGGCTAAAATGCAAATAATTGATATTTAGAATTTCCTTATAACAAGGAACTATAAACTGACAAAAATGGACTTACAAATAATTTTTTTTTTTTATTATGGACGTGGCAAATATCGATAAAAAAGTAACAACAAAATTCCGTTATAAGTTCAATATTTCTTGCTCTATTAACAAAAATGGGGTACCATTGGAAAGCTTTCTCAATTCGAAAACGAAAATCCAAAAATTTGTCTCGGTCGAGATCAAATGCAAATGAATTACTCGAAGAAAATGAAATTCCCAGTAGGCCTGAAAAAAAATTGCATCAAAAATAGCACTTTCCAGCAGCTAAAGCTGTTTTGTGGCAAATAAACTGAGATACAAACTTTATCGAATAATCAAGGATAACGAGTTTGCGGGTCTACTGAAACTAATAAATTGCTAAAATAAAATTTAAATTAACATCGTTTTACTTTAACATGAAATACTCAGTCCTAGTTTATTAAAATCCCAAAAATGTATGTTCATTAAAAAGAACATATCTAAACAAATAACACCAAAGGGTATTTTAGCAATTGTTGCATAAATCACATAACACCAACAACTTAAATATTGAGAGTCAGATTCAAATACAATGTACAAATAAATGTACAAGTTTAAATATTTTTGCGCTTGGTAATCTTTCAAATCAAATCCCGTCCGCGCTTCACTTTAATTTAAATGTTGTTGTTGTTATTGTTTCGTCTTTATCGGGAATTTTTAAAAACATGTTTGACGTTGTTTCGAAATTTGGCGATATAAAATAATTTAATTAGTATTTTCTAGAATAAGGAAATAATACACTGTGGGGCGCGCCAATTATCCCATCTTTACCAAATTTCAAAGTTTCAGCGAAATCGGTGCAGGTTAACTATTATTTTTCTACCTGCCTCCATATAGTTTTATTAACCCGCATTCATAGGCAATTTTTTGTAACACAAAGTACGGTATGCATCAATTTCATACATATGGAAAAGGACCCTAGTTTGTAATGAAATGTCGGTATTTTTTTCTATTTTTTTGTTGAGATCCTAAAAATAACTATTCTCTTGAGAAAAAAAACATTGACAAACTTTGCTTTCAAGACGTGGGCGATTCCAGAGCTCCGTTAGCCCCAGAAACAGGTAAGCCAACTCGTGATGAATTTCCCGATTTGCGTGGAATTTCAGTTTGCGAGGGGATTCGGTGAAGGGACCGTTTTTTAAGGGGAATTTCAGTTTACATGGGGAAGCGGCAGTTGAAAAGTTGTTTGTGACAAATTTTTTCTTTTTTGCTTCACTAATTTCATAATGATTTAAAAAATGTAAGTTGAAATGTCACACCCGTCACCCTGGAATGAGCCGAATGCAGTTTTGTAGCTCGTTCAATTCTGGTATAATAGTCTTTCAAATGGCTAAAAATTGCCGTTGATTTTTTGTAATTTTCTTTCTCGCATTTGCTTTCATATAACGAATAATCATAATTTATTTTGTATGGAAGAAAACCGCAACACCTTCGGCAAAAAAAAATATAAAACGAAATTTTTATGCACTTGAAACTTGCACTTTTTATACTCAATTGAGTGGGCTTCAAAACTGCATACTCAAAATTTGTATGAAAAATCGAATTTAAAGCTCGAAATTTTTAGAAAATTTGTCGATTTTTTTTTAATATTGCACAACGTTTGAAACTTGGATTTAAACGGGTTTTGTCATACAAACATAACTTATATTAAATAAAAAAATAATTATTTCAACTTGTCAAAATTTCGTGCGACATTTTTTTTTACCACTGTATGTATGTAAATACTATATGTATGCATGTACAATTTTTATTCTTGTTATTTGTTAACAAACTTTTTCAAGTTTGGTTTGGTTAGATCAATTACATTGTTACGTCGCTGACTGTTGGGGTAAGGTTGGTTGGCATTCAGGCATGCTGGCATCCCAAGCTAGCTCGTCGGTTGGTTGGGTCACCTCCAACCACCTTACTTGCAGCTGACATAAACAAAATTTGTCATCATGCCTGTTAGAGAAAAGACCCTGCAAGACCGGGAGAATAGAAATATAAAGGAGATAGGAGAGGCCCGTCCGAGTCAGGTGGAGTCAGCCCACCCCATCTACGTTCTTGTGGCCTTGGACTTTGTCGTGACTCCTACAATTGGCAAAGTCCCCTAAACCTGACCTTAGTTCGTACGTCTATTGACAAGTCATGTCCAAGTCAGTAACGTCAATCAGTGTCGACACCCATTTCCCCCCTGTTGCACTAGTGCAACACCCACACCAATATAAAGAATCAGCAAGCCATAACTTCTCGTTCAATCCTGATTACATTATCCATATATTTCCTCCTAAACATATACTATACATAGTCTATTATTTATATATATAAAAGTGCAGCTACAACTAAACTTTATTCACAACTTCAATTAATAAGAACTCTGGTTTTCTTAACTTACAAAATCCAAGTATTCACTTCCACCTATCAATGTTTCTAACTAAGGGAAACTTTATTCACAGCTTTAATTAATAAGAACTCTGGTTTCCTTAACTTACAAATTCCAAGTATTCACTCCTACCTATCTATGGCTATGTGTATATCTATTTATATAACATATAGGACGTTTGGCGCGTTTGCAATGTCAAATGAAATCCAGGTAAGAAAACGATCTCAAAGATCCAAAACGAACCGAAAATTTAAAATACAGATACATAAGCCTGTAAATATGCACCTAAGTATATATGTGTATACTATTGCTTTATACACTCTATTTACTACGCCCAAATTGTACGTAATGTTTCAAAATACCTCTTGCTCACTATCTATTCGTACATACATATGCATATAGGCATATGTATGTATGTAAGTATGAATGAATATACATTTGTAAGCATACCTTATGTATTAGCACTTACCGATCTCGCATGTGATGTAGGCGCCTGCATACAGGAGATGGGAGAGGCTGGAGTAAGAAATATTATGGAATAACAAAAAAAAACTTCCAATACCTAGCAAGAGTATAGGCGGTACACTAGATTGGGAGCATTCATAGGTGGGTAAATGTCATGCTTGCGCCGTGACATTCATTTACTCCGGGACGGTCGCCAGCACTCTTGACTCCGCCATTTGACCACCTCCGAACCTCTTTTAATAAAAAAAATAAAAACAAACGTAAAAACTGAGTTAAATTAAAATACCGGACTACTGAATTTCATTTTTTTCTTCACGAATTCGCCAAATACGGACCTATAATATAAAGGCAAATGGGATTTAAAATAAAAATAAGGTATACAACTAAAAATCAAATTACTATTTATGGATTGTGGCAAGTGCAAAATATATCAATATCATATGTACGTATCAGGGGTGATGGTTTCGATCAAGGACTAAAAATAAGAATAAGAATAAATAAAAGTTAGCTACAAACATGCGCGAAATTTGGTTTGAGGTTATGTCAGTATAATGGCAAATTAGGTGGAACCATATGGAACTTAAGAAAGAAAGACGCAAGTGTGGTGAAAGAAAAATCAATAAAACGAAAACTGAATGTGGTGTATTGTGATAAGAGTGGCCGCCAACAGCGATTGACGGAGTGCTGTTACATGAGCGCCTGGAAGCTCTCCTTCTGATGCTCCTCGCGCGGAGTCCGGCGCTCTGGAATGTAAGTGTTTCAGGTTTCTCTAGGCTCTTGGTGTTGATCTCGGTGTTTCTTTCTTTGTGTATTCCCGGTCGTTGACCTCAACTATGTATTTCTCGCCGTTCCGCGATTTTGTCTGACATGTATAGCAGTGGTTGTATATAACTTGTATACGTGGCTATGTACTAGACGCTTTGGTGTTAAAAAGGCTCAACTCCAAAATTCAGGCTTTTGAGTCCCCTTGGTACTCCTGCCGCTTGATAGCCTATAATATTGTTGTTGTCGTTGGGTTCTTCGCCTATCTTTTTATTTTCGGCGTTACTGTGTGGTCACCCTTTTTTTCGTTTGATATTAATTGCATGTTTGTTAAGTTGTATGTATGTTAACGTATCAATTCCCAGTGAGAAAAGTAATAATGCCTTACATGCATGATAGATAGGGTAACGTATTTCTTGTGAGTTCTAGATTATAGAACTGTTAATCATTTAATCAGCATTCAAATTTATCAAAAAAGTCGCAACAATTTCATATCACATCACATTATTCTTGCATTACTGGTAATGCCAAATTGAATGCCCCCCTTTTCTTAGGACGTCGCAGTGAAAAAAATAATGCATTATCAAATGCGAAAACGGCTGTTTTACTGGTTTTTTCTTTCGATTACAATCCATTACATTTTCCCACTGGGTTGTTTAGTTCTATGCATTTCTGTCTATATTTATGTGTGTGTTTATGTGCTTGGTGACATTTGCTTATTTGGTTTATTTCTTTAATTAGGCTACAGGTAATTTATTTTAATTTCGTAATTACATACAAAGGTTTACAGCACATTCTCTTTAATTCACTTTTCATGTCATTTTACAACAATAATTTCGCAAAAATCATTTTAAGCCTTGTTTTTTTTGCTATTTAAGACATTTTAATTTTATATTAATTTATTTTATTTTACTTTAAATTTATCTCTATCTACATATAGTTTATACTGATTTTAAGATGGTTTTCAGTCGGCGTTTACCGATTCATCATTATTTTTTACTTGAGTCTAATTGAAATTACGTTTAGTTGTCCCGAGTTTTGTACACTTTATTAAAAAAAAGGAAAAAAAGGTGACACACTCAGTTACATACATGCATATACTAGGCTTAGGTCTATTTAGCTGACTCACCTTCTGGGTGCGGGATCTGCGGCGGGAATTAATGGTCCCGGTTAAACGGGGCACAACTTGTTTTATTCTTTTTTTGCCACTGATTAAAATAAACTGTATTCGATGCGGAACTTTCCCTTGCATTTCTTTTCACTTAAAAGACACTTTCCCATTTGAATCTTCCTGTTAGCCGACCAAGCGATCGTGCCCCGGTGCATTTGCGTGTGGGTCATTTCTCAAACTTTCACTCAGATCCACGCAAACAAACACATAATTCAAATCTACACCTTAGCATACGCACCTACATACACGTACGCACACAGTCATTCCGGGCAGTGCGCCTTCTCACACATGTTGCGCAACATGTTTGGGTACATCGTTGAGGTACAAACGGGCATTTGTGGGGGGGGGGGGGATATTTGAGTGGGGATATTTGTTGCAGCAGTTACTTGCCACCTACAACAGCCGTCATCGATTAGCCACTTCTCGCTCGCTATGTTTGAATTCCGGTCGCTTAAAGAAGAATTTTGCATGCGAAAGCAACAACAAAGTTAGCTAGCACGGATAGACGATAGCGAGTTTGGTTGTACCTCATTGAGTTCGTTCGTTTCGCCACTCGCTAACTGATGGCGAATCGATGACGGCTAACATAGGCTGTCGTTACAACATTTAAAAATAAAATAGACAGAAAGGCCAGAAATAAGTGTACGTATCAAAATACATACAATTTTTATTTTTATTTTGTAAATAGGGAGATATCAATGAGTGGGGAATTTGATGAAATTTCGGGCGGAATCGGGGAATTTCACTGACGAAATCGGGGAATTCCCAAAAATGAGTTGGCTACCCTGCCGGGAAATCAGGTTCTACATTCGTATGTTTTGCATACGTAAACAGAAATACTTGAAAAGATTGCAAAAAATCTTCATTTTACCAGTCAATTATGTTAAGGAAATATTTTTTGTAAAACAGCACTCACTTTATATGATCCTTATACTGTTTAAAACTCGCTCGAGTAGCATCATCTGCTTTAAGCTGTGCCTCCTTCCATCTTCGGAACGATTCTATAACCTTGTCATTTTGCTTGCGAAGATCGCTTAGTTTTCTTAAAATTAAAGGTTAAAAATAAATTTCAATAAGAATTTGGAATGACTCTTGCAATAAAGTACCTGTACTCTTCCTCGAGTTGTTTGTAGTCATTACAGAGTACATTGAACTGCCTCTTCAACTCATTATTTGCCTCTTGAAGTCGTTTTGTACAATCCTTTTGAGTAGACTCCTTGCGCTGCATGATATTTTGCTGTTCCTTCATCACATCATGCGCCATATATAGCTCCCTTTCGATCTTCATTAATTGCTCCGTACGGCATCTTTCTTTGCTCAGCAAAGTGGCTTCTTTTTCTTTCAAGGCTAGCACTTCTTCTCTTAATAGATTTTGCTTAAAAGATTAATTTGATCATTATCTGTTTCCCCACCAGAAACAAAACATACAAACCTCCAGATTGTGTTCCTCCTGACGCTTGTCCCTTTGCGCTAGACGTTCTTGCAAGCAATTCATTTGAACACAAGCGGTTCGCAGTTGTTTCGCCTGGTCTTCATAGTTTCGTTCCAGTTCCTTGTATTTTTTACATATATCTTTACTACAGGCATCTTGCGATTTCAACACTGTATATAACCGATCCATTTGCATACTAAGATCATCTGCATAAATTATAAGAAAACAAGTAAAGAAGTGTAAGTTCGGACGAACCCGAATTTTATATACCCGGCGCAGGTATCTAACATCGTCGTTCCAACCTTCTCTAAACTACCTAAAAGTCTATAACAGTCTTATTTATTGTTACGAGATTGTTGTAAGTATTGAGCGTCCGCAGTTCTTAGAAATATCGGCGTTTTCATATATCATTGTACGAGAAGCGGGTCTTGTTTTATTATGACTTGAATAATTCTTAACGAATTGCTTTTGCATACCAAGCTTATTAAATGTACTGAGTTTGGTAGAAATTGATAAATCGGTTACCGAGATACACATTTGTGGTCATAAGTGGGCGGCGCCACGCCCCTTATCCAAAAATTTATAAGAATCAATAATCTGCTAAGTGGTTATTAAATAATCGATTTTGAGTCAATTGAATTTATTAGTTACTGATTTATCATCGATTTTAAGTGATTTAGCTTTAGTAGTTATTGATTTATCGCAGTTTTCGAGTTTCTGTAAGTTGCCGTTACATGAGAGGTGGGCGTGGCTATTGCCCGATCTCAAAGATTTTTAAACAATTTTTTAGCTGGATCCTAAATGAGACTCTTACCGAGTTTGGCAAGGATTGGTGAAGCAGCTACTAAGATATTTCATCATAAGTCATCCTTTTTGTAAAAGTTTCATAATAATATTATTTTGTACCAAAATTCTACTTCAGATACTAGTGTTCAACAAGTTGGATATACATACTATTTACTGAAATATCATACGGTTTTTTGAATTTTTCTAAAATACAGTTATATGAGAAGGGGACATGGTTACAGTCTGATTTAACCCATTTTCAATGGCAACCTACCTTGGGTAAAGGCTAACCTACATACCGAATTTTGTTGAGATACCTCAATATTTGCTCGAGTTATCGTGTACACGTACACACGGAAGGACGGACGGATGGCATGGCTTAATCGTCTTCTCTTTTCATTCTGATCATTTATATATATGTAGATATCTCTATCATCTATCTCAATTCCACGGTTCGGAAATATTCATATATGAACGTTCGCGTACATATATTAATGATTTTATTCGCGAACGTGAACGTATCAAATATTCTCTATTGATTCTCCTTCGCGAATGAGAAGCATAAAACAAGTCCAGATCGTTCGCGTTCGCGAATGTTAGGTAGAAAAAATTTTCGCTGTTGTTCGTACGCGTATGTATTGGTAGACCAAACAGCGTGCACTACTGTCGTTCTCGTTTATAAGTGAATGCAAATGCTGCGTCAAACATTCGCGGAAAGTTGGTGTGGCTAGAGATACTATTCTGTGTGGAGGCAAACTGTGCCTTAGACGGTCCCAAGCCCGGTTTGAGAAAACAGGAGGGAAGACAGGGGGCTTTGGTATTTCCAGGGTACGGGCTTGACAACCCCGTCTACCCCAGTTAAAGGCTACCAGTCCTGAGTCGGTGGAGGTTCAACTGGAAGAAGTCTACGGCTTTCGAGAGTCATACCAAAGACTTTAAAAATGGTGCCACGGGGAACAGATGCCCCCGGAGTGTTTTCGTCGGCGAGACGAGCAAAACTGGTGACGCAAACAAGGCTTGCAAGGCAGGCAAGGCAAACACTGGCATGGCTTACACGACTAGAAAATGGAGAAAATGGTGAAAATGGAGATAATGGAGAAAAAGTGTGTGGAGGAAAAGTGTGGTGGAAACCGCTGGAAATGGTGAAAAAGTTGTGCGCAAGTTGAGCAATTCGATCCGTTGCGAAAGCTGAGCCGTGTCACCGCTCCTGGATGTGGAGGGTGCCCACGAGCGAGGCGAGTAGGACGTGTGAGATGAGCAAGACGGAGCAAGATGGTGAATGTGTGTCGAGCAACTCGATCGGTCGAAAGTTGAGCAAGTGGTGTCACCGCTCCTGGATGTGGAGGGTGCCCACGAGCGAGGCGATTAGACTTGTGAGACGAGCAAGACGGAGTATGAATGTGGAGTGAAGTAGTCGTGTAAGTCGTTCTAGTGTGAGCTGAGTCAGTTAAGTGGGTCAGGGTGAGTTGAGCCAGTCCAGCAAATCTCGCCGGCGAGCATTACTCCGGTCTGTTCATGGGTACGGCCCCTTTGGGGAGTATCGTGGTGGCTGTGGTTTAATACCTAAATGCGGGTAGAACCAGCAATGGTTCAATGTGGAGTTGCATTGCAACCGGATGTCGTGATCCACAGATCGTCAGAGGTTTAGGTAGGCCTCGGCCCTACCAAGGTGGTAAGTGTGTCCACCACATACTGCCAATTGGTACTGAAGTGCTTGCAGTTCAGGGCAGTGATTAAAGCAAAAATTAATCCGTTGTGCCAAATGCGGGCACCGTGGTTAAAGCCGTTGGCAGGAAATCACGTAAAGCCTACATGAAATCTGTGTGGAGGCAATTTTGTTAATTGCATAAGATTTGCACCGTTCATTCGATTTTCAAAAGTGAGGTATCAAATGAAAGGGCTTGGCCTCTAGATGTTTCTGTCATAATAGATCTATTCATAAAATTTTCCAGCAAGTACTAGCAGCCAGAGAATAAAAGAATCATAGCGAGTAAAATTGAGGGGAAGACTAAAATATCAGAAAAGGTTATTGAACGCAGTAAAACTCACGTCATTCTGACTTTTTGATAGGTAAGTAAGTTTTTTTCTAACAAATATTTTTGATACCACATCATGACGCAGTCAGAAATAAAAGAATCTCCTCCAAGCACCCCTCCTTGTTTCACAAAATTTAAGTAGATTTAGCTTTAAATATATATAGATAAATATAAATAGATATAGGCGCGTATTCATAGTCCAGCCACTTATAGGCCTATTCTGCTTGTAACCAAACATTTTGTAACAAGCTAATTTTGTTACCAACAATTGCTCCATTTCTTGCAACCGCAATTCTATTTACCTTGGTAACGTTTCAATTTATTCAGCAGTTCAGCTATGGAGTTTTGTGTAAATTCTGGTGTTGCATATTTAACGGGGCAATATTTTGTTACCTGTTCATGAGATGGTAACAAAATTTACCGGTTACAAGAGTGTGGAGAATACGAAAAGGGTTTAAAAATTGACAGTAACTTTACTAACCGGTAACAAAATTTTTGTTACCAACTCAGAATAGGCCTGTAAGTTGAAGTTAATAAAGTTGCAACTTAAATTTAAGTACCAACTTAAAATTCACTTCTATTCATAGTCGCATTTCAGACTTCTACTAAGTAGTTTTAACTTAGTGTTACGATATTGCAAAACGAGTGAGAAAATGTATCGATTTTTCTTTACGATATTTTGGAAAAATTACATTTTTATTAAATAATGTCAAGTTTGATCATCCGTTTATGTAATTTTTACTTTCATTGCATGTTTATGCAAAAGAATAAGGTATAAGATTCTTGTTAATTGTGTGAAATAGCCAGAACTACCGCAATGATGTGAAGTCGATGTTTATCGAAAGCATGCTGTGAAACATACAAACATATATCTAAATGTTATGCACTAATTTGCTTTAAATGAACAAGCTTGAAATTGACTTATTATTTGAGCATTTATATATGTAAAACATTCCAATTATAAAATTATGAAGCAGCTTTATTCGAATTGTTATACGCATTTAATTTCATCTTCCTATTCAAATGGATCGCTCTTTGTAAATTTCAATTGGAGATCATTCAATATTATCAAAATCACGCTCTCCCAACTTTATTTTTACATATTTCGTATTTTTTTCCTTAATTTAATACAATACTTCTCCCTAGTTACGACTTAATTGCAGCTTCAGCCGAAACTAAATTTTAAGTTGGTACTTAGCCAGAAAAGTCGAAACTAAGGCGACTATGAATAGCTTTAGTTGTAACTTAGGATAGTTTCGACTTAGTTGTGAACTAAATATGACTATGAATATGCGCCATAGTCTTTAAAATTATCCCATTTTCGTTTTAACGATCAATTGACAAATTCGGTCAGAACCTTTCAGCATTATTATCTATTTTGCTATATTTCTCAATATTTTGCGTAAATTCCGGCCAACAAATAGTTTCATCCACAATTGATTAATTTTATACGGCAGCCATAGTTGACGCATGGAAATTATAAAATTAGAGATCAATAGTAAATTAACTAAACTAAACTTTTCTTCCTTTCTTTTGTTTATTCACGAACACATGTTGTGGTCAGCAGACATTTACTTGTAAGTTTTCGCAGGTAAAATTTTTTCCAGCATAAATTGGCAGATCTCAGTGTCATTTTGCGCTCTCGATTTCCCCCACTTCGCAAGATTTTAGGTACGAGAACACTGCTATTAACTTGTTTATTTCCATAAAAGGAAATATTTTGCAAAATATTTTTATAAAACTTCCATTCCGTTAAATGCAACGGTTTTATTTTAAATTTTTGTATTACTAGCACTTAATAAGTATAACTTGTATGCCTTTCTTGATTACTTTGGCGTTTTGGTGGCCTTTTCAAACAATTGATTTGCATTTATGTGTTCCACCTTCGACACGCCATGTTTTATATCATGATTTTTATACAGGAAATCTAAAAACATATGTGTTTGTAACTATGTATGTATGGTCTTTTAAATGTTGGTACTTTTTCGGCTTATTTAGTACACTTTTTTTGGCCATTTGGTACAAAATTAAAAAACTCATTTATCATCCCTGATTTACACCGTTCTCATGATTTAAAAATATTGAGGTGTCAAATGAAAGGGCCTGGCCTCTGGATGTGCAGCAAGGATATATTTTTTTAATAGCGTTCTCCCGATTTTCAAAAATGAGGTGTCAAATGAAAGGGCTTGGCGTCTGGATGAGCAGTAAGGATATATTTTTTTGAATAGGATTGCCACCAATTTAAAATCTGCACGGTTCTTTGGAGAAAAAAAATAAGGTGTCAAATGAAAGGGCTGGAACTGAAGGCGTACAATAAGGATTTATTTTTTGATCAGAGTTGCGGCCTGTCTACAAAATTATAATGTTTACATCCTTCGCATAATTTTCAAAAATGAGATATCAAGTGAAAGTGCCTGGCCTTTAGAAGTGCACCCAGGCTTTAATTTTTTAAAAGGGTTGCCTTCTGTCAAAAAGTTATAAGGATTACACCATTTACCTATACATGCATATGTTTGTATGTATTGTGGCGAATACTGCGGCAACACAAAGCGAACAACGAGAAATATTCAGAATGTTCGAGGAATGACGTAGAATGTTCCACAAAGAGAAACGTCAAGTTGGATGAACACTGCGAACAGCGAGAGAAAGAGAATGAGCGATGAACTTCAGAACGTTCGAGAGTTGCCATGAGTGCGAGCGCAGGTATATAAGAGCCACGACACAGCGGAGTTGGTGAGTTACAAGTCAGCAAGCTACAAGTAAAGTGAGCAGAGAAGTGAGTTGCGAATAAGCAAGCTATAAGTTTAATTGTGTTAACAAATTTAGTAAAGCGTTGTTATTGCTTTAGAAAGTATTGTAAAGTGTTTTTACTGTATTAGCGAGTATTGTAAATTGTTTTTTGTACAATAAAGTTAACTGTACTACAATTTGGTCATCGTTAGCATTTACTTAACAATCCAGCGATACGAGCCGTAGGATATTTGGGAAATCTCTCAAGGTTTCTAGGATAATCGTAACAGTATATACTTTGTTGCGTTTGTTCATATCTACCTACATATGGACAATATTTATACATATGTACATTCTACCATACATGTTAGGTAGAAGGCATTTTCGCTGTTGTTCATACGCGAAATTTTTCTACCCAACATATGCGAAAGCTGTTTGTTTTAAAATATTTCTACATAAAATAAAGATTTCTGAGAAATACTAACGACCTTAATTTCATGAGAATGCATTCCATTATTGTTAATAATACGCACATTATAACGAATCTTTATAGAATTTATATAGACCAGTGCTCTAATCGTGACAGTCTTCTACGAGCAACTCGTCGGATAAAAAATTCATATTTCGAACGTGGACGTACTGCTCGTCTCGTATCCGAACTACAAACGTGAAGGGCATTACGTACTTTTACGACTGTAAAAATCCGTAATATACATTTTTACGTGACGAGTTGCTCGTTCGCGACTGTTACGATCAGAGCTCAGGTAGAAGCGTAATTATTACGCGAGTATATTAAGTTTAAAAATTGTCTCTGCCTAAGATACTTTTTTCTACGTAACATAAGTGACATTCTGACGCTTCCCGTAAACGCAATGAGTAATGCACAAGGTCCAACACCACAAAGAGTAATAATGGCCTTTAAGGAAAGACTAGCTAAACTTTGCGATAGGGAAATGGAGCCATTTAACAACAATATTTTGGACTCCTGTCGAAGATTATATCGGAATGATGCCGATATGTTACAATTAATGGAAGTTGTACTAGCCATACCTGCAACACAAGTTTCTGTTGAAACAGCATTCAGTGCACTTTCAACAATATTAACTAAACTTCGAGCAAAACTTTCAAAGAAATCGCTGTCAAATTTATTAATTACAAAATTAAACTTTGAGCTCCCAAATTTTTCAACACTAAATGTTGAAGATAGCAACTAAGCAAAACTACCTCATCATGTCGGTCTCCTTGCCGCTGGGAATGGGGCTTAAGTGATGCTATGTCAGTCATACTGGTGTGCCGGGCACAGCACCATGAACCAAGAGGGGTACTGAGTATAGGACTGGAGTCTGCGGTTGCACACCCGTAGATCGTGTGGCGGCCGTGGGCTGCAACTCCCATGCGCAGACGCCCGCACTGACGTTCCCCAACCCAACCGATTCCTCTAACCGCCCCCCTTACCTATCACCACACATATATATTGCCGACCGCTCTCCCCTTTTCCCTCCTCTGGAAAGCACTTTAAGCCAGTAGTGTTGAGGTACTCGTGCCGATGGATGAATGGCCAGTAGTGCTTAAAGAACTGGTCGCTAACGGTCCCCTCCGATGCCCGGGCAAGGTCGGTTGTATAAGTGCCTTACCACGGTATGCCGGCTTTGCCGGGGTGGACCACCCCTTCCGAGCATACTCTTGGGAACAAAAAACAATAATAAAAACAAAAACAAAACACAAAATTCGATGAGAGCAGAGATGTCTCGGAAGACATCCTGAGCGCAGAGGAGGACGTTCTCTTTGGCAAGATTGCCAAGAATGCACGGCGACGGTACTGTGAGGTGGCCAGGGATCACCTTCAGGCCGCGCTTGTCGACGAAGCCACAGGCAGCGGTAAGCCCGTTCAGGAGAGGTGGGTCGAGATCGAGTCAAAACTCTCTGAACGGGGGGGGCGACTACCTGTTTGAAAATCCGGACAACCCTATTCCAGGATTTGACTCCAGTAAGTCCCTGAGGGGTTGCCGGATTTTCAAATGTAGAGATGAGTTCTCTAGGGAATTCCTCGACAAGTGCGTAGCCGAGCTCGGCAGCGCCTGGGAGGGTTTGAAGTTCAAACTAATCCCTGCCGAGGAGGTACCTAGGAAACCCAAGGCCCGCATTTGGCTGCCGAAGATGGCTATGGACAGCGACAAGTTGATCCGCTTCCTTCAACGGCAGAATCCAGAAATACCCATGAGTGCAGAAAAGCCTCTAGAGGGCGCGCTGAGTTCTTCGTACTTCTGAGGCTTAACGAAGAAAGTATTGAGCCATTGCAAAAAATGGACAATAAGCTGCTCTTCGGGGTGAAAACAACGAAACTAAAAATATTCCGCTCCAATGAGCCGATTCCAGAGGGTGATATCGAGGATGCCAACCAGATGTCTGGCGATATGAACCTCAAGGTTACCGCGGACGAAGAGGTCGCTGAAGGTGCCAACCCGGTGCTGGCAGGCACAGGGCCAGTTAGCAATGCCGAGAAAGTCGATGAAGGTGGTCCAGGCAAATCTTAGGCACTCTAAGGCTGCCTCGGACAAGCTCCTGGTCTTCCTAAGGGAGGAAGACATCGACATCTCGTTGGTACAGGAACCTTGGGTAAGGGACCTAGAGGTAAAGGGACTCACCGACGCCCGCTATAACCTCGTCTACACTAGTATATCAGGTAAACCCCGCGCTTGTGTATTGGTTAAAAAACATACTAAAGCTTTCTTATGTTCCAACTTCAGCTCACCGGATACTACAGTCGCCAACTTGGAATTGATGAATAAGCAACGCTGTCTTATATCATCAGTATACACGGCGCACGACAGGCCGTGTCCGCCACAGAAAGTCGTCACTTTACAAAGGCTAGCAGGAGCTAGTCCAAGTGTTACTCGGCTGCGATGCCAATTCACGACATACATTATGGGGCAGCTCGGAAACTAACGAAAGAGGTGAGTCGCTATTTCAATTTATTATTGATTCTATTAATCCTAGTACCCCTGATTTTTGCGGTTGGGAAGAGGTCCTAGACGTAACTCTGCTGACCGAGGAGAGCCTAAAGGTCAATAAATGGAGAGTATCCGACGAAGAGACCCTCTCGGACCACCGTCGAATACTCTTTGAGCTAAATATTGCGGCGGATACGCCTACTTCGGAAAGGCCCTTACGAAGGCTTGTCCGCTGAGGTATGGCAAGAAAGCGCGCACACCTTGGTGGAATGAGAACCTTACAGCGCTACGGAAGCATGTAAGAAAATCCTTCAACGAATGCTACAGGATTACAGTATGGGACCTATACAGAGAGAACCTAAAGAAATACAAGAAAGCGATACGGGACGCCAAGGAGGCGTCCTGGAGGGAATTTTGCGAATCCATCGAGGATACCAAGGAATCTGCGAGATTAAGCAAAATCCTTGCCAAAGGGCACTCACAGCCAACATATATAAAAAGGTCAGATGGTTCATGGACCGACTCGGCTGGGAAATCGCTGGATATCCTTCTGAATACAAATTTTCCAGGATGCAAAATCGATATAGTGGAAACCGATGCCCCAGACCATATACCAGCCCTCTCCGAGGACCTCTTAGAGGAGCTACTAGAGAGGGAAAAGATAAAATTTGCTATCTTCAGCTTCTCACCCTATAAATCACCGGGTATGGACGGAGTTCTACCAGTCATGCTTCAGAAAGCTTCTGAGATGGTCATTCCATTCCTAGAAACAATTTTTAGAGGATACCTAATACTGAACCACGTTCCGTTAAGTTGGAGGTAGATTAAGATAATTTTTATTCCTAAAGCGGGCAAACGGGGCCATGACAATGCTAAAGTTTTCCGACCAATAAGCCTAATGTCCTTCGTGCACAAGACGTTTCAGAGGCTGTTGGATCTGTATGTTAGGGACAAGACGTCCAATTTATCATGTTCTCAACATGCGTACTTGAAAGGGAAGTCAACGGAGACTGCCCTACATGAAGTG